>NC_061493.1:24516340-24593840 GCF_022539355.2 Hippoglossus stenolepis | reverse complement strand
AGAAAAGTCAGAGACTTCAAACACTTTCAATTTATTTTTATCACTGTGTCTGAGAATAGATCATCACTTTCTATTTTTATACGTTTATTGTTTTATCTTCATCATCTTCTTCCTCATCTTCATCAGCAGCAGCTTCAGTCAGGCCCAAGTTAGGAGGAACATGTTAGATGTAAATGATCTCACGGTCTCAAATTCTCAGTCTCTCTCTCTCTCTCTCTCTCTCTCTCTCTGTCTCCCTCTCTCCCCCTGTCTCTCCCTCTCTCTCCGTCCTCAGGCGAGTTCATTAAAGCTCTGTACGAGTCGGACGAGAACTGTGAGGTTGATTCCAGTCGGTGCTCTGGCGGTGATCTGGCTGAACATCAGAGTAACCTGAAGATGTGCTGCGAGCTGGCGTTCTGCAAGATCATCAACTCGTACTGGTGCGACAGCTCACGCTCACGTCACCATGAATTTACATTCACACACTCGTCTTCTGAAAATCATGAGCTGATAAAATACATCCAGTTGGTTGAGGCCTTTAATGAATTTCAGTTTCTGGTAAAACACATCCAATTAGATTAAGAGTTAATTGAGTTTCAACAGGAACATTTATCCAGAGCTTAGTTTTATATTTTGTGTCCAATCAGCTCCTTCCTGTCTCCTCAGCGTGTTTCCTCGGGAGCTGAAGGAAGTGTTCGCTTCGTGGAAGCAGCAATGCGTCGCCCGCGGCCACCAGCAGGACATCAGCAAGCGTTTGATCAGTGCCTCGCTGTTCCTGCGCTTCCTCTGCCCCGCCATCATGTCGCCGTCGCTCTTCAACCTGATGCAGGAATATCCAG
The DNA here is from genome assembly GCF_022539355.2 of Hippoglossus stenolepis. Taxonomy (NCBI): domain Eukaryota; kingdom Metazoa; phylum Chordata; class Actinopteri; order Pleuronectiformes; family Pleuronectidae; genus Hippoglossus; species Hippoglossus stenolepis. The sequence continues at coordinate 24,593,022 of NC_061493.1, read as the reverse complement.
ACCACCGGACGTCCCGTACGCTTACGCTCATCGCCAAAGTCATCCAGAACCTCGCCAACTTCACCAAGTGAGTACCTGCGGGTTGACAGGGTCAGAATTCAACTCCCTGACCCACACGCACCACTGAGTGCCCCCCCCCCCCACATGCATTTAGCAGCTGAGCTGATCATTACCATCACACGTGGCCCTGGACTCACACAGAGCGACGCCGTGAAGTGACAGAGCCCTTTAACGAGGATCTAGGTGTGTGTCACATGGTTACGAGCAGAGAAGCTCTCACACACTCAGAATCGATCAAACCTAACTTTGTACAGTTCTAATGTAATTAGTAAAATCAGTCACACTCCGAAATGAAACCAAATAAACCACCATTCCTTAATAAACTCTGAATGTTGTATAAAACTCATCAAGTCCTACCTGATCAGTATTAGTGTAGTTTTTTACATGTTGTAATGTAAACAAAATAATATTTGATTTGTGTCTGTACACTTTAGTCCCTGTTTTTTTTTCATAATCTTTGGTATTTATGTTTGTTATGACTGAACATAGTTTTGATAGTAAATCATTTTATATTTCTATCATTTTATATATTGTAATCTTCTTAAGGAAAATGTTCTCAATGGTGCGTGTGTGGGGGGGACTTAGTATACCGGCTGTAGTATCGGTCATAAACCCTCCTCCTCCATGTTAGCTGATGGGACATGGACCAAAGGAGACGATGAATAAATGACAAAAGATGATGTGGAGATTTGTGCGTCTGCCTGCAGGTTTGGAAACAAAGAGGAGTACATGGCGTTCATGAACGACTTTCTGGAGCACGAGTGGGCGGGGATGATGCGTTTCCTGTCGGAGATCTCTAACCCGGAGACTCTATCCAACACACCGGGCTTCGAAGGTTACATCGACCTCGGCCGCGAGCTGTCAGTCCTGCACGCTCTGCTGTGGGAGGTGGTGTCCCAGCTCGACAAGGTACTAACATCCAGAGTGTGTGTGTGTGTGTGTGTGTGTGTGTGTGTGTGTGTGTGTGTGTGTGTGTGTGTGTGTGTGTGTGTGTGTGTGTGTGTGTGTGTGTGTGTGTGTGTGTGTGTGTGTGTGTGTGTGTGTGTGTGGCTGATTGAGCGTTAAGAGGTTTCAGGTTTAGAATCCAGGTAACCCAGGTCTGGGTTATAGGGGGTTAGGAATGCATTGTACAAACATAAAATCTAATACATTCACATTAACACGACTCAGGCAGGTCAGGTGACCTGCTGAGGTCACAGGCCACGCCTCCTCTACAGCAGGAGCTCGTGTGATTGGTCAGATGTGACGTTACACATTCTCCAGACGAGCAGCAGAAGGTTGATGATCAGTGATCGATGGGTTTTGTTTGTGTGATGTGAACATGTGATGAACATTGGCAGCAGAGGTCACATGATTCATTTAACCTCATTAAAGCAGCATGCCCCCCCCTCCTGCCTGGACCCCCCCCCTCACCTGTCGGAGCTCAGTCTCTGCATGACTCTGCTGTGTTTGATCCTGGTTCTGTTCAGTAGAAGCATGTTGTTCTAGTTGATTTGATTTTTGTTTCCATTAAGTTTCCCTCATGTTTGCCTCCCCCTCTCCCCTCTCCCCCTACCCCCTCCCCTCTCTGGCCGACTCTTCTTTTGCCACCATTGTGGTTCCATCTTCCCAACACCGCTGAATCCCGGTGCTTCCATTTACACACACACACACACACACACACACACACACACACACACACACACACACACACAAAACGACCACAGGGTGAAAATTCCTTCCTGCAGGCCACCGTAGCGAAGCTGGGCCCGCTGCCGAGGATTCTGGGAGATATCTCTCGCTGCCTCGCCGCCCCGACGCCAGTGCAGCAGCAGCTGCGACGTTTCCAGGACCATAGCTCCGCCCACAACCTCAGCGGCAGCCTGTCGTCAGGGTTACACCGAATCTTTGAGGACCCCGCCAACAGGTAACCAATCAGCTGACGGAAGTGAACGAGTTTTAAAGGGAAAGTTCACAGATTAAGACGTAAACATGTCGACATGATGAGACTGAGGTCAGAATCCTCCATTATTGATTATTATTATTCTGAGTCAGATTCAGGTCAGAAGATTATGTTTTATTCAGATTTATGTTTTAATCTGGTTCAAATGTGAATATTGTATCCATGGAAACATGTCATGTCCTCATCACTGTCTCAGCTCAAAACAACCAGGACAATTAAAAACCACTTCATAACGGTGTGTGTGTGTGTGTGTGTGTGTGTGTGTGTGTGTGTGTGTGTGTGTGTGTGTGTGTGTGTGTGTGTGTGTGTGTGTGTGTGTGTGTGTGTGTGTGTGCCTGTGCCTGTGTGTGTGTGTGTGTCTGTGTGTGTGTGTGTGCCTGTGTGTGTCTGTGTGTCTGTGTGTGTGTGTGTGTGTGTCTGTGTGTGTGTGTGTGTGTGTGTGTGTGTGTGTGTGTGTGTGTGTGTGTGTGTGTGTGTGTGTGTGTGTGTGTGTAGTCACTGTGAGGTCCGCAGCCTTCAGTCTCCGTGCAGTGATCTGATGGACGGTTATGTTCGAGGTCAGCGCCCCCTGCTGGCTCAGCAGCATCCTTCCATCCACAGCAGCGTCTCTGATCAGGAGCGAGACAACCTGCTGTCCAACGGACGCAGCGTCTCTCTGGTCGACCTGCAGGACGCTCAGAGCCTGCACGCCGCCGCGGGGCCCCCACCGCACCACGAGGCCCCGCCCCGCCCCAGCAGGGCCGGTTCCCAGGCCTCTATCGGACACGGCCCGCCCCCACACACCTACCCCCACTCCAACCCCCTGACCCCCCAGCCGGCGCTACACCAGCCTAAAGCGGCGGCCAGGGACGGCCAGCCTCAGAGCGCTCCGCAGGTGAGGCGGCCGCTGCATCCCTCTGTCAGCCAACAGCGCAGCCTGCAGCCGCTGTCCTTCCAGAACCCCGTCTACCACCTGAGTAACCCCGCCCACAGCCTGTCCACACGCTCCGCCCACTCGCTGCAGCAGGATTCCAGCTCGGAGAACCTGAGCACCGAAAGCTCCCACAACAGCCACAGCAACTCTGATGACTACGGCAGCCAGGTGGGGGTCAAAGGTCGAGTGCCGTCCAACAGCAGCCTGGACGAGCTTGGCAGCAGGCGGAGCATGCAGAGCGAGGAGTGTTCCACGCCGCGCCGCCACGCACTGCCTGACCTTCCGCCCGGCACCGCCACAGCGGTCGCCATCCCTCGTCAGAGCACGACGGCGGGCACCGCCCACATCGTCAAGGTGGAACAGCAGAGCAGAGGAGGGGGCGGGGCCAGGACGCCACGCTCTCTCCCACACAGTGCCTCGTTACGAAGCAGCAGCAGCGCCAATACCGAGCCGACACCCACCGCCACCAACGTCAACCGCCAACAGCCAACCTGCTCTGTGGAGAACATGGCTCCGCCCCCAAAGAGCGCCACCAAACCACCACAGGTGAGGCTAAAGCTCAAGAAGTCAAATATTAACATTATGTGATTTTAAATCTTGAATTAAACAACAAATTGATTCGCTTGTCCAAGGCTGGTATGGGGGGGGCGGGTTGATTATGAAATCATATCTCTGGGTTGCTTCAGGTGGCGTCTCCGGTGGACACGGTGGCGGTGGCGATGTCTCCAGTGGAGAGGACGGCGGCCTGGGTCCTCAACAACGGCCAGTACGACGAGAAGGAGGAGGAGGGAGGAGGGGAGGGAGGGGGGGAGAGGAGCAGAGAGGAGGGGCGGAGCACCGAGAAGGTACGAGCCAATCACAGGTCGAGAAACTGTTATTGATTACCTCCACCAGCAAGGGTTGGTCATCTGTGTGTTAGTTAGTTAGTTAGTTAGTTAGTGGGTTAATGAGTCAGTTAGTGAGTTAGTTAGTTTGTGAGTTAGTGAGTGGATGAGTTAGTCAGTGGGTTAGTTAGTGAGATGGTTAGTGAGTGAGATAGTTAACGAGTTTGTTAGTTTGGGAGTTAGTGAGTGAGGGAATTAGTTAGTCAGTGGGTTATTTCGTGGGTTAGTCAATGAGTTCGGTAGTTAGTTGGTTAGTTAGTTTCTTAGTGAGCAAGAGTTGATGGGTTACTTAGTGGGTAAGTTGGTGGGTTAGTTAGTTAACAAGTTAGTTTGTGAGTGAATTTGAATTAGTTAGTCGGTGGGTCAGTGAGTTAGTGGGTTGGTTGTTAGTTCGTTAGTGAGCAAGTTGATTGGAGTTAGTTAGTTAACGAGTTAGTGAGTGAATTAGTTAGTCAGTGGGTTAGTTAGTTAACTGATCAGAAACATCAGTGTGATAAGAACTAACAAAAATCGATGACCTTTTCTGCAGTCAGCCACCAGGGGGCAATAGAGCCGTCATGTCGTCCATTTTTATTTCCAGTCGGAACATGTGATCGATTTGTCCTTTTGTTGTTTTTATGACGTTTTAAATGTTTGATGGAGCCTCCACACAGTCGACCAATCACAGAGCGGGATGAAGTACTGGCTTCATGAATCATTTACACCTGAAGAGATGAGCTGATGACGGATCATGTGACCACCCCCCCCCCTGTGTCCGCAGTACGAGCTGGAGATCTCTCGGCTGAAGGAGCGCCTGCGGGTGTCCGGTCGGCGCCTGGAGGAGTACGAGCGGCGGCTGCTGGCTCAGGAGCAGCAGATGCAGAAGCTGCTGCTCGAGTATAAGAACCGTCTGGAGGACAGCGAGGAGCGACTGAGGCGGCAGCAGGAGGAGAAGGACAATCAGATGAAGAGCATCATCTGCAGGTACGCACAGACTCCACCCGTCCGCACCGCTCAGCACAGACGAACCAAGCACACACTGAGGAGTGATGCCTCTTTTAAATAGAAACATTCAAAATGTTTGAATTTGAAATGTGGAGTCACAGGAAAGTTCGTTTTTTACTCTATACATTTAAAATAAAGACGTATTTATTAATTGACTATAAATGTCTACTTTTCTGTTTATATTTAGAATCAATCCAATTTATCAGTGTTTTATGAATTTAACGTTTAACGTAAACGTTTGAAATTCCTTGAAGGACCCAGGTGTCAATCAGCCGTCTGTGGGCGGGTCTTCCTGTTCGACACGTGAACGTGGTCAAAATAATAAAAGGAAAAACCTCATGAAGAGGATTTGAATCTAACTTATGGCATGTTTCCACATTTATCAGATAACTAAGGTTGACCAGCATCTTTAAATGGTTAAAAAGATAAATAACAGTTACTCGTCCTGTGATAAATTCAGATCATTAAGAAATAATCGATTTATATTAATTTAATCGTTGAAGCTGCACTGTTAAAAAATAAGACTCATCTTTCCTTGACTGTTATTTCAATTTTTTTTTATAATTCACTTGCTGCGTTGGCACAAACTTCCTGTTCCGGTTTCAAATTAAAACATTTGAGAGGACAGAAAACCTTTTGTTTCTTAACAGGGCTTTTATTGTGAAAAACTCAAACCAGACATTGATATTACTGACGAGTTTAACAAGAAACAATGATTATATTGATCATATTGACCACGCCCCTTCACTTTGATTGGCTGGTTGATGTCTCCACACCAACGACAGTCAGGTTGTCTGTTTCATTGTGTGTGTGTGTGTGTGTGTGTGTGTGTGTAGGCTCATGGCGGTGGAGGAGGAGTTAAAGCGTGACCACGCAGAGATGCAGGCGGTGATTGAAGCTAAACAGAAAATCATCGACGCTCAGGTACGGACATCAACACTTGTAGCTCCGCCCACACAAACTTCTTCCATCCTCTTAGATTCGGATTCTTCAGAATTACCCACAATCCTTTTCTGTAAATGACCTCTTGAACAATCAGTGATGATTGACAGCTGCACTAAGCTAACTGGCCGTGTGCTAAGCTCCGCCCACAGCGACTTTCTAAGGGTTTGAACTTGTCGCAATTTCATCAGTGAAGAACCTTTGATTTCAGGTCCGTAACGGACGTGAAATTAACCAATCAGGCAAGTGACTGTGGCCCCTCCCCCTCCCTCCACCCCCCTCACGCCTCACACCTGTCAGCCAATCACAGAGCAGTTACGTCATGGTGATTTAATGTCTCTTTATTTCAAAATAAGACTTGAGTTATTCAGGATCAATACTGAGATTAGATCTAAACTTGTGTTCACAGCATCGAATGAATCTGGATTAAATGATGTCGACGTGTTGTTTTAAATAAAGTTTTCAGGTGTGTCGCTGTTTTGCTCGTTTGGCTGCTGCCTCACCCCCCCACCCTCTCCTCTCTTTCAAAATAAAATGAGGCGATGACGTTGAAGCGCTCAGGTGTTTAATAATTTTTTTTTTAGCCGGTGAATCGAACCTTGTTCGTTCCGACTCCGACTTCCTGCTCAGCTTCAGTCTTTCTCTTTTAGTTGCTTTTATTTTTTGGGCTGTTTTAATTTTTGCCTGCGTCTCTCAAACTTCCTGTCGGCTCAAAACCACATCACGTCCGATTTCATCTTAAAGTTGAACTTTTATAGATTCAAAATGTTTAATTGATTATTTGAATAGTCAAGTAAAATTTAAACTAATATATCTAATTAATTAAAACATTTTAACAATTAATCATTAATAAATATATTTTAAACTGTTGAACTTCTGCCAATTTCTGGCTGTTATTGAATAAATGTACAATATATAATTTTTTAAAAATTAGAATCTTAACATAATAAATAATCTGAATAATTAATATATTTATATTTTAGTTTTAAATTAGAAACATGAATTAAATTGTAAATCAGGGAGAAACAATATTCTCTTTATTGAATCTTATTTTTACAACAAATTGTTTTTTTTAAATTAAAGGACAATTTTATGCTCTGTGGCTTCTAAACATTCTGATTTACATTAAAGTGTTTTCTGACGTAAATTCAAGAGTAATTATTATTTATTTTTTAATTCTTTATGTGGTTTTAAATCGACAGTTGAATCATCACAAGCCCAACTTTTATTTTGGTGTGTCAGCCTAATGTCCTCTTGTCCAATAGGAGAAGAGGATCGGGTCCCTGGACGCAGCAAACTCCCGGCTGATGTTGGCGCTGACGCAGGTGAAGGAGCGTTACAGCGCCCCCAGCCTCCACAACGGCCTGTCGCCCAGCAACCCCACCAAACTGTCCATCACTGAGAACGGAGAGTTCAGGAACAGCAGCTGCTGATTGGTCGACAGGGATAGCAGGTGAAGGGGGTGGGTGGGACTCAAAGTCCTGACTCCGCCCACCTCACCTCCATCAGCAGCTCTGCGGACGATCGAACAGAGAGAGAGAGAATCCATATATACGAGTGTAAATACTGAAGCATCGATAAGTTCAGACTGTGCGTGCGTGCACGTGTGTGTACGTGTACGTGCGCAGCGTTCCAGAAGCACAGCGAAGAAGAACGAACCAAAAGATACTCAAGTTTTTCTAAGACTTTTTTATGGTTTTTATTTGAATCTTGTTTTTGTTTAATTTTCATTTTTCAGAGTGAAACTTTTCTTTGTTTTTCTGACGAGTTGTTTTCACTTTTTATTTATTCGTCCTGTTGCTACTGAACCGACACCTGCACGATCAGGTCAAAGGTCACACCCGTCTGCTGTCACATGTTGAATAAAAGATGCCTGAAAACCTCGTCTCCATGGAAACGGATTCATTTCTACATCAAAAATATGAATGAACTAAATAAATCTGAGCTGATGACAAGGACAAATAAAATAAAATAATCTACCTGGATTATTACTCTGGATTACATCAAATCAATCTGGATCACATTGTGTTAATCTGGCTCACGTCAGTCTGTATCAAATATGATTAATCTGGATTACATTTTATGACATTTTCTTTACTGACAACAGCACAGTTTATTCTCTTAATTCCACTTCTGTTGCTGATCAAATTATTATTCTGTGACTAATTCAAACATTTAAATCATTGAAGTAGAATCCCCTCCTGTGGGTGTTTGTCGCCACCTACAGGGCAGTTTTGTCTTCATGTTTTTAACGTTTCCTGAGGTCTTGTGCTAAATGTGAGAAGGTTCCTGCTCCAGAGACGTCGTGTTCACAACGAGAAAAGTCTGTTGTGAGGTCACAGCTTTGACCTTCGACCCAAATCGTATCACTTAACATTTGAAGACTCTGGAAACACGACGTCTGAGGCCACCGGGTGTCGCCAGCGTGCTGGAATAAAACTAAATAATTTACTGTTGAACTTCTTCACATCTTTTCTCATGACGTCATCGTCTCCGACAGGAAGAGACGCTTCACAGGTTAATTTCACACAAACCACAGAAGAAGAAGATGAAGAAGTTCACTTTCGGTTTTCTTGTTAAGTTTTATTATGTTTAAAAAAGAAAATTAAAAGACAGAGGAGGTGGTGATCGAAGAAAAAGAAAAATATATATTCATATTCAAATATCTTTATACTTTTCTATTCATATGATTAACAATGCAAAGAAAATAATTCCCGTAGTAGTAGTGCTTAAGTAAAGTTCAATATAGATTTTTATTATAACAAAATAGGCAGTTTACCGAGGGTTAAATATCTGAAAATCTCATTGTACAATAATCGTCTGCACGTTTCTCCCGCACCTGGAGGTGGCAGCTCGTCTCCAGGTCCCGCCCACACGTCACATGATCGACAGCGTTGCCATGGTAAGACACTGACCGGGCGCCCGCAGGGTTCAAACTCGCTCCACCAGGGGGCGCTGCTATTGAAATGAGACGACACTGAAATAAAAAATCTTTTAGTTGAAATGAGGCTGAAAAGTTTCAAAATAATGAAAATTTGATTTAAATCTAAATCATTTGTTCATCATCGACTTCACTATAAAAAATATATTAATTTAATCGTTTTCTGTGAGTTTGAGTTTTTAAAAGATTTAAAATAAAATCTGATGTTTACATTGTATTATAACATTATTCTTTTAATGATTTGAATCATGAGAAAATTGTCGAGATTTTTCTTGTTTTATTCTGACATTTTTTTAATTCCGAGACGGTTTTCATAAAATTTGTTTTTATTCTTTAATTTTAGATAATTAATTGTGAGAAAATGTTCAAATCACAAGAAATAATTTTCATCTTATGATGTAATTTGTTTTGTAATTTTCAGAATTTTTTTAGGACAAAGTTTAAAATCAGACTTGATGAAATGAAATCAGACATTTGTTGGAATAAGATGATAGCGCCCCCTGGCAGCAGAGCAGGACCCTGCAGTGTCCTGACAAACATCCAGCAGCCGAGAGGAGCGGAAAGTTTAACTCATCTTGAATTGACTCAAGTGTAAAAAAGAAAAGGGAAAAAGATGAGAGGAGCAGCGAGGAGGAGGAGACTGTGTCGGGCGCCGAGGTGACGGGGCTGATGGGAAATAAACGGGAGATTAACATGCTGTTAAAGCTCGAACGTGCAAAGTTTTGCTTTTTGTGTCTCAGCCTGAGACTGAAACTCTGTCCATCGAGAGAAAAGGGAAAAAAAACACAAAGAAAGAAAAGATCAAATCTGCTTCGTCTTCTCGTCACTTTCACTCGTCTTCTTCTCCTCCACGTACCGTGTTGAGTGTGATGTCACTTCCTGTGTGCTTTACTCTGCTGGTCAGGAAACTTAACCACGAAATCCGATTCAGGCATGGGGGGATTGTGGGGTGGGGGATTCTGTCCTTTTCAAAATAAAACAACAGAATGTAAAGAAGAGGAGGAGGAAGAGGAGGAAGAGGAGGAGCGTTCGATCTTCACAACTTCTCCTTGGACTGAACCCAGATGAACGGACCAGACTGCTCCTCAATGATCTGCTTCCCCTGATCGTAGATCTCCTCCAGAGTGTCGCCCTGCACGACCGCTGCACACACACACACACACACACACACACACACACACACACACAAACAAACTAATTATTAAAGAACTCGAGTCACCGTCTTGTGGTTGTTTGTCTCGACCAATCACAGCAGTCTACATTTATTTTGTCAGACTCATGAGGTCACTGTGACCTTTGACCTATAAAATCTCATCAGTTGATCGTTGAGGCCGAACTGGGACGGAACAGGATGAGTGCTGTTACAATGGTCAGCCACTGGGGGGAGCCGAGGAGGTAACAACACGTCCGACGTCTCTTTAAACTGACGACCGTTTTACATGTGATTCATTTCCATAGGAGGAAGAAGATCGATTTAGCCGCTGCCCAATGGGATGAGAAGCTGCTGCCACACGATTGGCTGATAGGATAACAGATGTAAGACAGGGGGCGCTCTAGGAGGCAGAACCCAATACCGAACCCTAACGACTGTGCGGCCAAATAAACCCACGAAAATATGCGTAGGAGAGCAGAGGTTGTTTTTCTTCGGGCCACAGGGGGGCGCCGTCTCACCTGTGAAATGCTCGGTGAACTCCTGCTCCAGCTTGGTGGCTCTGTCGAAGGTTTTGCGTCCCTGCTCCTCCGTCAGACGCTTGTTCATCTCCCTGCAGGAAGAAAACAAGACCGTCAGCAAGAAAATCAAAGGTCAGAACCAGACAGGAAATGGAACCGTGGCGGTCTTGACTCACATGATGTTCTCCACTGATTTGGGTTTGATGAAGATGGCGATGGGGTGAAGCTGAGCGAGCTGGAGTCTCTTGATGGCGTTCCCCGACACGTCCAGGATACAGTGTTTACCCTGAAGGGGGCGGAAAATGTGTTCAACATGTCTTTATGTTCAGAACACAGACTGACGTCACCACAAGAGGGCAGCGTTCGTATTTATTTAGTTATTATTGTCTCTATTTATTTGTATTCTTTATAAACAAACTGCAGACACAAGCCTTGGAGTGTTTTTACGTCTATGAGTCGACTGATCGTCATGTGACAGATTTCTCAGTCGCTACCTTCTCCGACACCTCTCGCACCGACTGCACGCTGGTTCCGTACAAGTGGCTGTTGTACTGTCCGGCCTCGATGAACTTGTGGTCCTGGATGTCTTTCTCCATCTGCTCTCTGGACACCACAAAGTGGTAATCTCTGCCGTCCACCTCGTAGTCCCGCTTCGGCCGGGTCGTATCTGAGGGTGAGGAAGATGTTCTGATTCAGGCTCAGAGAAGGTCACATGATCTCCAGACGGGAGGAGGTTCGCTCGGAGCTGGACAGCGACGTCACTTACGCGGGACGCAGGATCCAAATTTGTCTGGGAACTCGGAGATGAGGTCGTCGTTGATCCGGTCCTTCATGGGGCCGAGGATGATGACGGGACGGGTGTAGCTCACTGTCGGAGACAAAGGCTCATGCTGATAAAGGTTTTATTTTGAAATCACAGTAACAAGCTGCTTAACAGGATGAAGCTGATGAGTTCATTATTATGTGAATATTTTCTCACAGTTAAACGTCTTTAACACCAAATAATAAAAATAAATCCATCTAGGGTTCGTATCGACAGCGCCCCCTGTTGCTTTTTTCATTGAACAAATCCATTTTTTTCTTGATTGACAGTTTTTATGTTCTAATACAAATATTCATACATATTTATTTGAATTTATTTACAAAGAAATATGTATTTAAATGTAAGTGTTGTCTTTTGATGTTTTACCTGAAGTTTGCAGACTTTACCAAGATAAGTTAAATATCTGAATCTTTCTTGAAGATGAATTGATTTTCATATGAAACTGACAAAGTTTCTTCAGTCAGAGAATTGTTTGTGTTTTTTTACCTTCCTGTTGAACGACGGGTTCATACGACAACACGTACTCCTCCTGTCCACCTGGAAACACAGATCCAGAGTCTCACCGGGGTCATAGAGCAACACACACACACACACACACACACACACACACACACACACACACACACACACACACACACACACACACACACACACACACACACACACACACACACACACACACACACACACACAGAGATCACTTCATGTAATTGAACGTACGCAACACACACACACACGCACGCAAACACACACACCCGCAGACACACTAAGCAGGAGCTTTCATGCAGACACACCCTGCTGTCAGGAGTGTTAGCGAGCAGGTAAACTGTGTGTGTGTGATGTCATGCTGTTATCGGCCAATCAGCAGCTTGTGCTCAGGGAAGGGGGGTGGGGGGGTTAGCGGGTTCGGTCGGAGGTCACGTCAATCATTAGTGTTTCCTGTGAATCATAGAGTGAACCAGGCAGCGTCAGACTTACGGTAGCTACTCTCACTATCGCTGGCGTTAGACGTCACATGTTCTGAAATTAAAACACAGGACACGTCAGCCGGGAGCCTCGCTCTCCCATAATGCTTTGCTCAGAGCCACGATAGCACAGAGGACTCGAGTCCAGCAGCAGCAGATCGACGACAGCAACACAAACATTTTCAATCCACGACAAACAGGACCTGGAACATAAACTTTCAAAAACCTCCCACAAATGTTCCATGACTTCAAACCACAACTTAATGACGCCATCTTTACGTCATCATCGAGCGGCAGCGACCACAGCGCCTCCTGCAGGAGAACAAGGCTGAGTGACGTCGATGACACCACATCTGACAGAATAATTAGAAATATGTTTACAATTCATGATCTGTCGCTCATCACGAAGGAATCTGAGCTGCGGGGAATCTCAGATGTTTTCTGGTTGTGAACCGATTCGGATTTTGTGTAAAATGTCTGAGAATCTGTGAAAAAAAATATTCAATAAAATCAGGAGCTGCAGCGGATTTGTTATGATTAATTTAAACAGAATGAAGAGATGAAGAGGAGAAGAGGAGAAGAGATGAAGAGGTGAAGAGATGAAGAGGTGAAGAGGAGAAGAGGAGAAGAGATGAAGAGATGAAGAGATGAAGAGGTGAAGAGATGAAGAGGAGAAGAGATGAAGAGGTGAAGAGGTGAAGAGATGAAGAGATGGAGAGGAGAAGAGATGAAGAGATGAAGAGGTGAAGAGATGAAGAGATGAAGAGGAGAAGAGATGAAGAGGAGAAGAGATGAAGAGGTGAAGAGATGAAGAGGAGAAGAGGAGAAGAGGTGAAGAGGTGAAGAGATGAAGAGATGAAGAGGAGAAGAGGAGAAGAGATGAATAGGAGAAGAGGAGAAGAGGTGAAGAGATGAAGAAGAGGAGAAGAGGAGAAGAGAGGAAGAGGTGAAGAGGAGAAGAGATGAAGAGATGAAGAGGAGAAGAGGAGAAGAGATGAAGAGGAGAAGAGGAGAAGAGATGAAGAGATGAAGAGGAGAAGAGATGAAGAGGAGAAGAGATGAAGAGGAGAAGAGGTGAAGAGGAGAAGAGGTGAAGAGGAGAAGAGATGAAGAGGTGAAGAGGAGAAGAGATGAAGAGGAGAAGAGGAGAAGAGATGAAGAGGAGAAGAGAAGAGTGAAGAGGTGAAGAGGTGAAGAGATGAAGAGGAAGATATGAAGAGATGAAGAGAGAAGAGGAGAAGAGATGAAGAGGAGAAGAGGTGAAGAGATGAAGAGATGAAGAGGAGAAGAGGAGAAGAGATGAAGAGGAGAAGAGGAGAAGAGATGAAGAGGTGAAGAGATGAAGAGGAGAAGAGATGAAGAGGAGAAGAGATGAAGAGGTGAAGATATGAAGAGGTGAAGAGATGAAGAGGAGAAGAGATGAAGAGGTGAAGATATGAAGAGGTGAAGAGATGAAGAGGTGAAGAGATGAAGAGGAGAAGAGATGAAGAGGTGAAGAGGTGAAGAGATGAAGAGGAGAAGATATGAAGAGGAGAAGAGGAGAAGACATGAAGAGGAGAAGAGATGAAGAGGTGAAGAGATGAAGAGAGAAGAGATGAAGAGATGAAGAGGAGAAGATAGGAAGAGGAGAAGAGATGAAGAGGTGAAGAGATGAAGAGGAGAAGATATGAAGAGGAGAAGATATGAAGAGATGAAGAGGAGAAGAGATGAAGAGAGAAGAGGAGAAGAGATGAAGAGATGAAGAGGAGAAGAGATGAAGAGGTGAAGAGATGAAGAGATGAAGAGAGAAGAGGAGAAGATGAAGAGGAGAAGAGATGAAGAGATAAGAGATGAAGAGGTGAAGAGATGAAGAGGAGAAGAGGTGAAGAGATGAAGAGGAGAAGATATGAAGAGGAGAAGATATGAAGAGGAGAAGAGATGAAGAGATGAAGAGGAGAAGACATGAAGAGGAGAAGAGATGAAGAGGTGAAGAGATGAAGAGGAGAAGAGATGAAGAGATGAAGAGATGAAGAGGAGAAGATATGAAGAGGAGAAGAGATGAAGAGGTGAAGAGATGAAGAGGAGAAGATATGAAGAGATGAAGAGATGAAGAGGAGAAGATATGAAGAGGTGAAGAGATGAAGAGGTGAAGAGATGAAGAGGAGAAGAGATGAAGAGATGAAGAGGAGAAGATATGAAGAGGAGAAGAGATGAAGAGGTGAAGAGATGAAGAGGAGAAGAGATGAAGAGGAGAAGAGATGAAGAGATGAAGAGATGAAGAGGAGAAGATATGAAGAGGAGAAGAGATGAAGAGGAGAAGAGATGAAGAGATGAAGAGGAGAAGATATGAAGAGGAGAAGAGATGAAGAGTGAAGATGAAGAGGAGAAGAGATGAAGGATGAAGAGGAAGAGATGAAGAGATGAAGAGGAGAAGAGATGAAGAGGAGAAGAGATGAAGAGATGAAGAGGAGAAGAGGAGAAGAGGAGAAGAGATGAAGAGACGAAGAGATGAAGAGGTGAAGAGATGAAGAGGAGAAGAGATGAAGAGGAGAAGAGATGAAGAGGTGAAGAGATGAAGAGATGAAGAGGAGAAGATATGAAGAGGAGAAGATGAAGAGGAGAAGAGATGAAGAGGTGAAGAGATGAAGAGATGAAGAGGAGAAGAGATGAAGAGGAGAAGATGAAGAGGAGAAGAGATGAAGAGGTGAAGAGATGAAGAGGTGAAGAGATGAAGAGATGAAGAGGTGAAGAGATGAAGAGGAGAAGAGGAAGAGATGAAGAGAATGAAGAGGAGAAGAGATGAAGAGGTGAAGAGATGAAGAGGTGAAGAGATGAAGAGATGAAGAGGAGAAGAGATGAAGAGGTGAAGAGATGAAGAGATATGAAGAGGAGAAGAGATGAAGAGGTGAAGAGATGAAGAGGTGAAGAGATGAAGAGATGAAGAGGAGAAGATATGAAGAGGTGAAGAGATGAAGAGGTGAAGAGATGAAGAGGAGAAGAGATGAAGAGGTGAAGAGATGAAGAGATGAAGAGGAGAAGATATGAAGAGGAGAAGAGGAGAAGATGTGAAGAGGAGAAGAGATGAAGAGGTGAAGAGATGAAGAGATGAAGAGGAGAAGAGATGAAGAGGAGAAGATATGAAGAGGAGAAGAGATGAAGAGGTGAAGAGATGAAGAGATGAAGAGATGAAGAGATGAAGAGGTGAAGAGATGAAGAGGAGAAGAGGTGAAGAGATGAAGAGATATGAAGAGGAGAAGAGATGAAGAGATGAAGAGATGAAGAGGAGAAGATATGAAGAGGTGAAGAGATGAAGAGAATGAAGAGGAGAAGAGATGAAGAGGTGAAGAGATGAAGAGGTGAAGAGATGAAGAGATGAAGAGGAGAAGAGATGAAGAGGTGAAGAGATGAAGAGGTGAAGAGATGAAGAGGTGAAGAGATGAAGAGGAGAAGAGATGAAGAGGTGAAGAGATGAAGAGGAGAAGATATGAAGAGGAGAAGAGATGAAGAGGTGAAGAGATGAAGAGAGAAGATATGAAGAGGAGAAGAGATGAAGAGGTGAAGAGGTGAAGAGATGAAGAGGAGAAGAGATGAAGAGATGAAGACTAGAAGAGATGAAGAGGTGAAGAGATGAAGAGATGAAGAGAAGAGATGAAGAAGAGAAGAGATGAAGAGATGAAGAGGTGAAGAGGTGAAGAGATGAAGAGGTGAAGAGATGAAGAGATGAAGAGGAGAGGAGAAGATATGAAGAGGAGAAGAGATGAAGAGGTGAAGAGGAGAAGAGGTGAAGAGATGAAGAGAGAAGAGTGAAGAGATGAAGAGGTGAAGAGATGAAGAGATGAAGAGGTGAAGAGGTGAAGAGGTGAAGAGATGAAGAGGAGAAGAGATGAAGAGATGAAGAGGAGAAGAGATGAAGAGGAGAAGAGATGAAGAGATGAAGAGGAGAAGAGGAGAAGAGATGAAGAGGTGAAGAGATGAAGAGATGAAGAGGTGAAGAGATGAAGAGGAGAAGAGATGAAGAGGTGAAGAGATGAAGAGAGAAGAGATGAAGAGATGGAGAGAAGAGATGAAGAGATGAAGAGGTGAAGAGATGAAGAGATGAAGAGGTGAAGAGATGAAGAGGAGAAGAGATGAAGAGGAGAAGAGATGAAGAGAAGAAGAGGAGAAGAGATGAAGAGATGAAGAGGAGAAGAGATGAAGAGGTGAAGAGATGAAGAGGAGAAGAGATGAAGAGGTGAAGAGATGAAGAGATGAAGAGGAGAAGAGATGAAGAGGTGAAGAGATGAAGAGGTGAAGAGATGAAGAGGAGAAGAGATGAAGAGATGAAGAGGAGAAGAGATGAAGAGGAGAAGAGATGAAGAGGAGAAGAGATGAAGAGATGAAGAGGAGAAGAGATGAAGAGGTGAAGAGATGAAGAGGAGAAGAGAAGAGATGAAGAGATGAAGAGATGAAGAGGAGAAGAGAAGAAGAGATGAAGAGGAGAAGAGATGAAGAGATGAAGAGGAGAAGAGGAGAAGAGATGAAGAGATGAAGAGGAGAAGAGATGAAGAGATGAAGAGGAGAAGAGGAGAAGAGATGAAGAGATGAAGAGGAGAAGAGATGAAGAGGAGAAGAGAAGAGATGAAGAGATGAAGAGATGAAGAGGTGAAGAGATGAAGAGGAGAAGAGATGAAGAGGTGAAGAGATGAAGAGATGAAGAGGAGAAGAGAAGAGATGAAGAGGTGAAGAGATGAAGAGGGAAGAGAAGAGATGAAGAGATGAAGAGATGAAGAGGAGAAGAGAAGAGATGAAGAGATGAAGAGGTGAAGAGATGAAGAGATGAAGAGGAGAAGAGATGAAGAGGAGAAGAGGTGAAGAGATGAAGAGATGAAGAGGAGAAGAGAAGAGATGAAGAGATGAAGAGGTGAAGAGATGAAGAGATGAAGAGGAGAAGAGAAGAGGAGAAGAGGAGAAGAGGTGAAGAGGTGAAGAGGTGAAGAGATGAAGAGGTGAAGAGATGAAGAGGAGAAGAGATGAAGAGGTGAAGAGATGAAGAGGAGAAGAGGAGAAGAGGTGAAGAGATGAAGAGATGAAGAGGAGAAGAGGTGAAGAGGTGAAGAGGTGAAGAGATGAAGAGGAGAAGAGGTGAAGAGGTGAAGAGGTGAAGAGGTGAAGAGGTGAAGAGATGAAGAGGAGAAGAGATGAAGAGGTGAAGAGATGAAGAGGTGAAGAGATGAAGAGATGAAGAGGAGAAGAGGTGAAGAGGTGAAGAGATGAAGAGGAGAAGAGATGAAGAGATGAAGAGGTGAAGAGATGAAGAGGAGAAGAGATGAAGAGGTGAAGAGGAGAAGAGATGAAGAGATGAAGAGGTGAAGAGGAGAAGAGGTGAAGAGATGAAGAGGAGAAGAGGTGAAGAGATGAAGAGATGAAGAGGAGAAGAGATGAAGAGATGAAGAGGAGAAGAGGTGAAGAGATGAAGAGATGAAGAGGAGAAGAGATGAAGAGATGAAGAGGAGAAGAGGAGAAGAGATGAAGAGATGAAGAGGTGAAGAGGTGAAGAGATGAAGAGGTGAAGAGGTGAAGAGGAGAAGAGGTGAAGAGGTGAAGAGATGAAGAGGAGAAGAGGTGAAGAGATGAAGAGATGAAGAGGAGAAGAGAAGAAGAGGTGAAGAGATGAAGAGGAGAAGAGGTGAAGAGGAGAAGAGGTGAAGAGGAGAAGAGGTGAAGAGGTGAAGAGATGAAGAGGAGAAGAGGTGAAGAGGTGAAGAGATGAAGAGGAGAAGAGATGAAGAGATGAAGAGGTGAAGAGGTGAAGAGGTGAAGAGATGAAGAGGAGAAGAGATGAAGAGATGAAGAGGTGAAGATATGAAGAGGAGAAGAGATGAAGAGGTGAAGAGGAGAAGAGAAGAAGAGGTGAAGAGGAGAAGAGGTGAAGAGATGAAGAGGAGAAGAGGTGAAGAGGTGAAGAGATGAAGAGATGAAGAGGAGAAGAGATGAAGAGGAGAAGAGGTGAAGAGATGAAGAGGAGAAGAGATGAAGAGATGAAAGAGAAGAGATGAAGAGGTGAAGAGGTGAAGAGGTGAAGAGATGAAGAGGTGAAGAGATGAAGAGATGAAGAGGTGAAGAGATGAAGAGATGAAGAGATGAAGAGGAGAAGAGGTGAAGAGGTGAAGAGATGAAGAGGAGAAGAGATGAAGAGATGAAGAGGAGAAGAGATGAAGAGATGAAGAGGTGAAGAGGTGAAGAGATGAAGAGGAGAAGAGATGAAGAGGTGAAGAGGAGAAGAGATGAAGAGATGAAGAGGAGAAGAGGTGAAGAGATGAAGAGGAGAAGAGGTGAAGAGTGAAGAGATGAAGAGGAGAAGAGATGAAGAGGTGAAGAGATGAAGAGGAGAAGAGATGAAGAGGAGAAGAGATGAAGAGGTGAAGAGGAGAAGAGATGAAGAGATGAAGAGGTGAAGAGGAGAAGAGATGAAGAGATGAAGAGGAGAAGAGGTGAAGAGGTGAAGAGGAGAAGAGATGAAGAGATGAAGAGGTGAAGAGGAGAAGAGGTGAAGAGGTGAAGAGGTGAAGAGGTGAAGAGATGAAGAGGAGAAGAGATGAAGAGGAGAAGAGATGAAGAGGTGAAGAGGAGAAGAGATGAAGAGATGAAGAGGTGAAGAGGAGAAGAGATGAAGAGATGAAGAGGAGAAGAGATGAAGAGGAGAAGAGGTGAAGAGGTGAAGAGATGAAGAGATGAAGAGGTGAAGAGATGAAGAGATGAAGAGGAGAAGAGGTGAGGAGATGAAGAGGAGAAGAGGTGAAGAGGAGAAGAGATGAAGAGATGAAGAGATGAAGAGGAGAAGAGATGAAGAGGTGAAGAGATGAAGAGGTGAAGAGATGAAGAGATGAAGAGGAGAAGAGAAGAGATGAAGAGATGAAGAGGAGAAGAGATGAAGAGGTGAAGAGGAGAAGAGATGAAGAGGAGAAGAGGTGAGAGATGAAGAGGAGAAGAGATGAAGAGGAGAAGAGGTGAAGAGGAGAAGAGGTGAGGAGATGAAGAGGAGAAGAGGTGAAGAGGAGAAGAGGTGAGGAGATGAAGAGGAGAAGAGGTGAAGAGGAGAAGAGGAGAGGAGATGAAGAGGAGAAGAGGTGAAGAGGAGAAGAGATGAAGAGATGAAGAGGTGAAGAGATGAAGAGGTGAAGAGGTGAAGAGATGAAGAGATGAAGAGGTGAAGAGGAGAAGAGATGAAGAGGAGGTTTACTTGTCCTCCAGGAACCAACATGGATGAAATAAGCTAATATGGCAGCTGATATGGAGTCAGAGGGTAAAAAACAAGTTAAATAAATATAGAATAAATAATTCAGTTGATAAAAGAATGAAAAAATATAAAAGCAAATAACTAAAAAGTAAAACATTTATTTTCACATTGATGGATTTCTAAATTAATGTATTTACATTAAACAGCCTCATTTTATTGTACTTTATTTGAGAGAAGATGATTCATATTATCTTTCTCCTGTTTATTTCTTTTGTGTCTGCTTCATTATTATTATTATTATATTGTGATTTGAATCTGGACTTAATGAAGCTTCAGTAAATATGAAGCTGATTCTTCTATCAGACCAACTGAGGAGGTCGAGAAACAACTGACTTAAGACAAAACTGATATCATTTAAAAACATGAGTCGATATTTAGTCATATTTAGTATATTCATTTCAATAATAACTAAATGTTGTGTCTTCTTCTTAATGTAAAAGCTTCTTTTGCTATTTTAAAGGACCCAGGCTGTTTCTGGTCATGTGTCTGAAGGCGGATCCTGGTGGGAAACCAAGAGGCTGATGGGAGTTTTGTGCGTGTGGGGGGGTGAACACACACTTACTGTGGCCTTTGGAAAGCACGTCGTCGCTGTTGTCCTGAGGTCAGCGGAGCAGAGAGAACAACGAGGAGAAAACAACCACAAGAACATAAAGTTACTGAGTTACAGCGACAGACAGAGAGAGCAGAGGGAACGCAGCCGCTCGTCAGGGCAGCAGGGCGGCCATTTCCCCTCCGAGCGGAGGGGCGTGGCCTCGGAGGTTTTCAGTGACACCACCAGGGGGGGCTCTGGGTCGTGTTCTTTGTCATCGCTCAGGTGGTGATGTGACATACGTTTCAGCCAGGCCCTGTTGCCATGACAACCGGCGCGCTTGCAGCATGCCGCCACCAGCTGACCTCTCTTCCTGTCGCCGACCAGTCGCCTTTCAGACAAACCGTTTAGCTCCTCCCCACCCCCCCGCCGCGCTGGTACTTACGGTCGACATCGCTGGTCTCCTGCTCACTCGCCTCTTTGCTCTTGTAGAACGGAAACTTTCGGGAAAAGAGGTTCTTTTTACGCTTGTCATTGAGAGACTGCTGAGGAGGAAGAGGAGGAGGAGGAGGGTGATGGAATAAAAAAAGAGGGGGAAGAGGGGGAGAGGGGGAAGATGAGGGAGTCTGATGTGGGTTTGGACAGAATGAGAAGCTTCTGTCTGAGTCTGTGGTCAACGACACGTCGATTAATACCATTACACAGCTGCACTGAACAAATAGAAAATAACATCAGTCTAATCTGAATTATTAACATTTAATAGATGTATTTACTAACCAGACATCAGACACAAACATCTTACAGGCAATTCAAACACATTCTATACTCTTTAAAGGTCCAGTGTGTAGATTGTAGTGACATCTAGTGGTGAAGTGTCATGTTGCAGCTGAAGTATGTAAATATAAAGTATTTAAATATAAAGTATTTAAATATAAAGGCCCATTCTAGAGTAAAGAAAACAGAGGTTTGTATAATTTAGATGAAACACACTCGTGAAAACATCACTAGGATTATTTTATATTTACTTTCTAGAAATAGATCTTTTCACCTAAATCTTACACACTGGACCAAAATCTTGAACTCGGCCTGACGACAGGAGATTTGGGCAATTTTTTTAACGAGATGTGAATCTGGACGCCAGCGAAATTAAAGACAACAAAACCTCCATCACAAAACTGATTTCAAATTTTTTTAACTCTGCAGGTTATTTGATTAAAGATCAAATCAAATCTCTTTCAACGAATCTCAATATATTTTAGTTTACGAACTAACGTTTAGGCCACATTTCTGATTCCTTTGTTAAACTCTTGGTTCATTACAATATAAAATAAAACCTGAGGTTCCTCATATGAACATTGTTCCTCTTAACGTCGACTGAAGCCACAGAATCAGACGGAAGCAGCTACAACAGAACGTTGACACAGACCGAACTGAAAGTCCCTGTCGCTGCTGATTGAGAGTTCGAATGTTACGCAGTGACAGTGAAGGCAGCAGTCGTTAAACAGGAAGCAGGAGGAGAGAACGAGAACATGCAGGCGACATGCAGGCTACAAGAGAAGCTAGTTTCAGATCAGCTGGTTCTGATCCGACACAACCGGCAGGAATCAAACACCAAACCCTGCCAGAGCGGAGGATGGTCACATGATCGCTGCTCATTAAAAGCTCCAGCAAATAAACCTGTGAAGCATCTGGATTCATTCACCTCACGCTGATGTTTTCACTGAGCAGTCGAGTAAATTATTAATTATTAAACAATTCAGTCAGAAATTTAACTTGAATATTTGATTCACTCAGTCCAGATCAATGATTATTATTATAATATTAAGGAGTCGTGTTCATGTCCGAGTCGCTCGGTTGGAGAACCTGAGCTGATGCTTCACTCGCCAGTAGGGGGCAGAGCCTGTGCTCATCTCATGAAGAAGTGAAGTGACCTGCACCTTCAGGAGGAACAGCAGGAGTCCAGAGTCTCCTACACCTCCACACACCGTGCACGTCGTCATGTGACACACCGTGCACGTCGTCATGTGACACACCGTGCACGTCGTCATGTGACACACCGTGCACGTCGTCATGTGACACACCGTGCACGTCGTCATGTGACACACCGTGCACGTCGTCATGTGACACACCGTGCACGTCGTCATGTGACACCGTGACGTCGCCATGTGATACACCGCGTCGTCATTGACACACCGGCACGTCGTCATGTGATACACCGTGCACGTCGTCCTAATTCAAGTATTGACTAGTGCTGCTTTAGGTCATTTCTCTGAATTCCTCAGGAATCTAAACATGCTTTACTCGGCCGTTAACCAGCAGGAGAGAGAGAGGCGGGATGAGAGGGGTGAGTGGTGGGGGGAAGGAGGAGAGGGAGGGTCTCTGAGCAGCCACTAGGGGGCAGCAGACAGTCAAACATCAATGTCAAGCGTTCCTCTCTGTATGGGGGACTGGGGGAGTTGTCATGCATGTTTTTTCCCCCCCACACCCCCTGGGTTCAGACTGATGTTAGAGGGCAGGTTTGGCGGCGCTGGGCGAGGCGTTCAGGCGACGCCTGTTAAAGTGGCACGCGGTGTAAAAGGTGCTGGGGGGAGGAGGGGGTTGCGCTGCTGCGGTTTGCTGGGACGTTGGCGTGATGAAGAGAACACGTCTCAGAGGTCGACGACAACATGCTGTTAACTGGTCAGCTGCTTTTTAACATTAGTCAAACACGCTGATTAGTAGGTGGAGATCAGGTGGCAGCGGCTCGAACACAGGTCACATCACAGTCTGACAAACAGGAAGTTCAAACTAAAACATCAGGTGATCGACAGTGAACGTCCGTCACTGGCCTCACACTCACCCCTCGCTCTCGAGACTTGGCGTTGAACTTCACCGTCTTTAGTCTCGCTCGCTCCTTCTTCTCAACGCTGTGGGCGGACAGGAGAAAAGGTCAAAGGTCAGCAGAGGTCACCAGGTTGGTTCCATCACAGAACTTCGCTGCAGCTCGACACAGAACCAACCGAGCTCGAGTTCATCCGTCATTCTCTTCCTGAACTTTAGAAAGAAATTCTGTACACGTAGAAAACTGTTCACTCAGCCAGTGGACCAGGACTCGTTCACACCTCGTTTGGGTTATACAATATATACTACTAATAACAATAATAATGTGAACTGACCGTCTTTTGCTGGGGATGACCCCCACCTCCTCCACCTCCCCCTGTGCCGTCAGCTGTCTGGCCTGCCACCACTCGTCGTCGGAGGCGTTGACCACGTGAAGGATGTCTCCAAACTTAAAGTTGAGTCCCTGACTGGGCAGACCGGAGTCTCTGGTCTTATCGTAGTCAAACAGAGCTCTGCAGCACAAACACGTTTTTATCAATGATCGTCACAAACTATAAAACAAACCACAGCTCTGAGGATAAGACGCTCAGACGACCATCAGGTAAAATCTACTTCTGTTGTGCTGTTGGATTCTTCATTAAAATCTTGAGCAAACTTAATGAAAACATCGAATTAAAATAGAACGTAATTAGTAATAAGTTAAGTATCTTGTTGACATATGGAGCTCAGTGAAAAATCTTTAATTAAATGAATTTTCATTCAGAATATTTGATATAATTCAATCAAACTTTATGTCATCAATATATTCGTTGATTTGTCAGCAAATATCTTCCCATTTACCTTCCTGGAGCTCACCTGTGTCGACACTGATGGTAAAATCAACAATGAACCTTTAACCTGTCGCATTTTAATTGTTCTGTCTGCGACTGTCATGTAAAACAATAATGATAATAATAAGAAAAATTATGAAAATTATAATGATAATGATGTTGGTGTCACTTCCACACACTGATGTGAGCGATGGGATCAGTCAGGATTTGTTAGCGTCAGTTACAGGAGCGTAGATCTCACCTGACGTACAGCGACCTCTTCTGACTTGTCCGCAAAGATCCAGATCCAGAACTGAT
This sequence comes from Hippoglossus stenolepis, assembly GCF_022539355.2. Classification (NCBI taxonomy): domain Eukaryota; kingdom Metazoa; phylum Chordata; class Actinopteri; order Pleuronectiformes; family Pleuronectidae; genus Hippoglossus; species Hippoglossus stenolepis. The sequence goes on along the minus strand of NC_061493.1, from coordinate 24,569,166 downwards.
GCTGCTGTTCATCATCTGCTCCCGCAGGTCGTGGATCTTTGCCTCAAAGCGACTGTACTCTGAACAAGGAGGAAACTTACTGCTCATCCACAAAACTCTTCAACATTTAGCTGAATAATTACTCATTAATCATCTTCATATCATTTTAGAACCAGATCGATTTCAGTGGAAGACTCCTTTAACAGCGAGGCGTCTTCATGAAGCGACAGACACATGAGACATAAGAAGCTTTCAGGACGTCTGGTGTTTGTGGTTTTAATCATGGCCGTGTTTTTAACGATCAGTGAATCATTAATGAAAGATTCCATTTGAATGAATCATTGATAACTTCAACCTGAACTTGATCATCAGGGTCCACACTTGACTCTTCTCTACTTGTTGTACCATGTAGAGTGTATAACGTGTATTTATACTGCGAGTGGGTCTCACCCTCTGGTCTGTAGTGGGCAATGATGGTCACCGTCTGTCCTGCGTTCTTCAGGGCGGCGGCGGCCTGTTCGTGGGTGGCGTTACGGAGGTCCACTCCGTTCACCTGGAAGCAGCATATATACCATATAACAGATATATGTATATAGTACATATATATATATATATATGTGTGTGTGAGTGGACGTACTGAGACAAGTCTGTCTCCCTTCCTCAGCTCTCCACAGAGGTCGGCTGGTCCCCCTGCGAGGATGAAGGAGATGAAGATCCCCTCTCCATCCTCCCCGCCCACGATGTTGAAGCCCAGGCCCGTCGCTCCGCGGTGCAGCACCACCTTCCTTGGCTCCCTGTTGGACCACAGCAGCTGTCAATCATCTGACCGCTCTGAATACACACTGTTTACAGATTCTAAACATGATGAGTGAACAGAACTGACACCAGGTCAGATTACTGCCGTGACGACATCATCTTCATTATCAGATATGAAACAACACATCTATGGGGGGGTGCGTGTGCATGTGTGTGTGTGTGTGTGTGTGTGCGTGTGTGTGTGTGTGTCTGAATTTGAATATTTCAGATTCTCTTCACAGTAAATTAATCAAACACATTATTTCTGCAATAAAAGAACAAACCTGGAACAATAATCTTATAGTATCTTTTATTACAGTATTATAAGTGAATACTGTGATTTACACAGCGTGGTGAGTTCAGTTGTTGACTTTGTCTGGTTTAATTAACATGAAATAATTTAAATCAATCTGACACAGTGATCGTCCAGGAAGTCAACAGCTATATACAAATTCAATTTAAGAGATTTTAATTCCACTTAAATTTCAATTTAAGACGAAGCGCTTGATGAAATTAATTAAATATTACATGTTAGTTTATATATTTTATGTGTTCATGTAAATGATGGTTGTAAAAACATCCTTGAAGCAGTAAACAGAAAGTAAAAACTTATAATTAATGAAAGATGAATTAATTAATAAATAGATACAAAATTAATGAATAAAGATGAATACAAAATTACAGGTTCGACCACACACCAGTTGTTTATTTCATTGGTTGTGTCTTATTCAAATTAGCTAAGACTTATTTTTCATATTTCAACTTTTACTTGGTGATTTAATTTACAGTTATAACAGTTTTACTGTTAAAATATCTGGTTATTGAATTAAATTTAAACACAACCTTTAATTTTCAAATCTACATGAAAAAAAGCAGGAGGTATTTTGTTATCAGTCAGAAGATTTACAGCCGGAGCAGAGATCTCACCGTGTGACATCGTCGTCTCCCAGCATGCTCTTTGGGGTCGGGGAGTAGCGTCCAGAGGACGCCGGTGGGGGCAGGGCCTGACCGAGGAAGTTGGGGGGGCTGATATGGTTGTCCATGTGCTGCGAGTACGCTGAAACACACAAAGACGACGAGTCGGGTCAGAGCTTCAGGAGCTGAAAACACACTTCAGAGTTTCTCACCTATCAGGCTACTGTTACCACCTGATTGGACGAGGCGCCGCTGAGGAGGTCGTAAACTAAACCACCGACTGAGAACTCGTCTGAGAACTCATTTGACCTGTTTATGTTTGTTTATATCAGACTTGGGCTGATGAGGTCGAATATGATGCAGATGCAAAATGACACATGTTCCTGTTGTTGTGAACGAGTCGGACCCGACAACCTGCTGCTGCTGCTTCACAAACACCAACTACACAACATGTACACACACTGTTTTACAGACTCATGTGTGAAAACAGTTTGTTTCTCTGATTTATAAAATCAATCACAGTGTATTTAACTGAACAACTCTGTCATTTGTATCTTCTGTTCTGTGTCTGTAAAATCTGAGGTGGTTGATGTGAACTGTCCCCGTTAAATAAACTAATGAATAAATAGAAAATATGTTATAATATCACAAACCACAGTAAAGAATCTGTTGAAGCACATTTTATCATCGGCCTAATGTTCGCTCCTGATCAGAAGTAGAAAGAAAAACACTGAAAAGTCCTTGAGATAATGAATATTATGGTTTTGCGCGACACAAATTGACGCCAGGAAGCGGTTGTGTTTTCAGAGGTTCATGAACGCAGCTCGACGACCGGAGAATTCAAAACAGGAAACTCCACCATGACAGATAATCTGATCTCATCTCTCAGGATCTGATCTGTGTAATTGGTGATGGGAACGCCGGCCATCTAGTCTGTCTGTGTGTCCCTGCGGCTGCTGTGGTGGAGTCAGAGTGAACTCAACAGAATTATTTCTCTTTCGTCAGATCTGGTTCAGATCTTTGACTCCTCCCCCGTACTGCAGCGCCGCCCATTAGCTACAGCGACAGCAGCTGAAGCTTGTGATGCAGCTCAGCGCTCGCTGATTGGATTTGCAGCTCGTCCTTCACGCGTCTCAACCTCCACATAAGCATTGGTGGTGGCGGGGGAGAGAAGAGGAGGGGTCTGTGGTATCATGCAGGGATTGAAGCTGGGTGGCGGAAGGGTCTGTGACAACATGGCGTCTGAGGGGATCGATGGCTGACATCTTCGCGGTGGCGTGGTGAAGACTAAATCGTCACACCAACATGGCTGCTACAGGACGTCTCCGCTATACAAATAAAATTAAATTGAGAATTGTTTCCGATCAGTTTAACCTACGAGGAACATCGAGGGTCAATGTGCCGTCATATTGTCTCTGATCGTTTCCTGGACGACGCTCCTCCTCATTGGTCCAGGTCCAGGTCGTCCGTCAGCAGCTCCACGCTAAGCTTCAACAGGGGACTCGTTGGGAACAGATCCAGAGTTTGTCCTCATATATACATATATACCTTTAAGACTGAGTTCGTCATCTAAGTGCTTCTCCCTTAAGAGCCAGATGAGACGTTTGCACGTTTGATATGATGTTTTATATGATGTCAGACGATCTAAGCAACAGGAGCGATATTAGAGCAGATTACAGAGCAGATGAACACAAGAAACTAGAATGAAGAGACGTCTTTGAGGAGCAGGAAGAAGAGCAGGGGAGCAGGATCTCTGCCAGTTTGCTAGATGTATGTTTTGTTTTATAAATGTCAATATTAAATATTTTAATTTCACGTCTCTATCTGCTTCAGAAGCTGAGAAAATGAGGTTTTTGTAAACGTTGTTACTGTGAGCTCAGGTTTTAGAGGGAGTTTTGTTCAGCAGCTTCGATCTGAATGGGTTAAACTAATCCTCAGTTTGTCTGGTGACTGTAGAGACTAAAGATTGAACTTTATTTCACAGTTCTGTTTCCTTCAAATTCGCTGAACGTTTCCTGTAAAGAATCATGTTGTTTGTTTCTAATTATAAGAAAAATAGAGTCAAAATTCGGAGACAGTTATTTTGACTGAATCCAGTTGGTTGTGTTGAGTTTATTATGGATTTACATGTATTATTCATTCTGAATTCTCTTTGTGTAGCGCCCTGTATTATGAAGACCTGTGTTCACCTGTCGCAGGTGTAACCACAACGTTTTATCCTCATCAGCAAAAGGTGTCGTAGCCGGAGGAAACAAGGTGAAACCCACAGAAACCCAGTTCCTGGTTCGTTACGTGGGGGAGGAAAAGGGAAGTGGTCACTCACAGTTGGTGAGGTCGGGCGGGGCGAAGCTGTCGTTCATGAAGACACTGTTGGGTTTAGCCACTTTCAAGTAGACCACGTCAGGAGTGTTTTTCAAGGCAGTGACGGCGTGTTCGTGGCTCACCTCCTCCAGGCAAGCGCTGTTCACCTGAAAGAAGGCGACAGTCAACACAAAATATAATATAAAACAAATCTCACAGTAAAGGAAACTCATCAACAGCTACAGCTTCACTGTGATGTATATTATCCATTCGGAAATAAATGTAAATACTTTTCTCACATTAAATGAATCACTAATGAAATTTAGTTTTTTTTATTAAACAATCTTCTTAAGCTGCTGTATTTTAATGAACGACTATTTGTTAGATAGAATTTCCGTCCTGCGGTAGTTTGTCTTCACCAGCCAGTTCTTTCACAGTCTCATGACGTCACTGTGACCTTTGACCTCGAACCTAATCAATTAATCTGTGAGTTTAAATAAACATTTGAAACTCATTTGAAGGAATTCCCTCTGGGTGTTCGTGAGATATCTTGTTCACAAGAATAAGACGGATGGACAACCTGAAAAGGTAACGCCTCCTGCCACTGGGTGTCGCTGGTGTGGAGATAAGAGAGCTCCGGATGAACTCTGCTCATAAACAAACATCTTAAAAGTCTTGTGACTGAATCTTAAAGGTTTTTTCTGTCGCTGGTTGAACATTGTGGATAAAACCTGTGAGGATGTGAGAGTCCTTACAGCCAGTAGTTTGTCTCCGATCTGCAGCCGCCCGTCTTTATGTGCGGCTCCACCTTCGATGATCTTGGTGACGTAGATGCTGTTGTCGCCCGGGATGTGCTGGTTCCCCACTCCGCCTGCTATGCTGAAGCCGAGACCTGCAACACGCCAGGACCAGGTGGACAGGGAGTGAGGGGATGGACTCGTCTGACTGAGAATTTAAAGTGATCCTCACGCTGCAGCGTCTGTTACCTTTGGGTCCTTTCACCAGTTTGAGCTCCATCACCTTCTCAGAGACAGGTTTCCTCCGGCGGACGTAGAGTCGGACCAGAGAACCAGCCTCCTTCAGGGCCTCCACTGCTCGGCTGTGGGTCACGTCTCGAACATCCGCCTCGTTAACTCTCAGGATGACGTCATTAACCCTGAAACACACACACCGCCCGCTGTCAATCACCTCAGCGCCTGATACAAACCTCAGTCACTGAAAGTCCAGTTTCAGTGTTTCTGCAGGTTTCAAGTTGAGCTACTGTAAAACACATGGCTGCCTCCGTAGAGAGGACCCGCTCCTGGTGTATATATAAAGTATGTAAATACAAAGTATTTATATATAAAGTACTTAAATATAAAGGATGTAAATATAAAGTATTTAAATATAAAGGATGTAAATATAAAGGGCTGATTCGAGGGTAAAGAAAACAACAAGTCGTAGAATTTGAATGAAACACCATATAGTCAAGTCCTCCGTCTTCTACCTCTTCATGTCGTGATGACGTCACATTGTGTTACGAGCGGTGAAAAACATGAAGCGCTCCGTGGAGCCAGAGTCGGGACAGGAGCAGAGAAAAATGCTCACTGTCTTATTGCTTATTGAGAGAAATCTTTAGTCCATGTTTCTATATTTAGAAATCTTAAGGACTAGTATGTTTTATGTGTTTACTGATGCAAAACACATACGATTTTTGATTTTAAATTTCTTCAACAGTTTGAGAACTTGAATCGATTATCGTGGTTTATTGACAGAACCTTTCTACTGAGGTTGTACAGATTTTATAGACATTTGAAGAGTCTCCAGGAAACGACACCACAGGAAGTAAGTGTGAACACTGGAGGAACAAGTAAGACTCATTCTCACTTTTCTTGCTCTGTCTGATATTCCATGTTTCTGTCTCAGACTCTCGACCTGAACTTTCAGACGGACACATGAGCTTCACTTTTAAAGCAACCTGAGAGTCCACAGCCCCCCCACCAACCACCTCCACCTGGGTCAGGTGTGTCAGACTCCAGCCGCTGCATTATGGATGAACCAGTGAAAGGCAACGTGACACAGCAGGGGTTTCGGGGTAATAGACACCAGCTTCTAACGTCGGACTCAACACGTGTCATCAACTCTTCTGCGGAGTCGCCTGATGAATCTGAGACCAGTGTCTCCAGACGTTTGTCCCTGAGTTTGGTCTCCACCGGCTCCTCTTCAGCGGCTACATGCTGCGCCATGTTCACCGGCTGCTCTCTGGCCGAGTCTGTAGGTGTTGGCTCGTGGACAGAAGCTTCTTCTTCTATACACTCACTTTATACACATTCACTGATGGGCTTTGTATAAGCTGAAACGCAATGTGTGTGTGTGTGTTTTCTCACCTGAGCCGTCCATCCTGGGCGGCGGCTCCTCCAGGTATGACTTTGGTGATGAAGATGCTGGGGTCTTCACCGATGTGGGGGTTGTCTGTGCCGCCAGCGATGCTAAAGCCCAGCCCCGAGTTTCCCTGGAAACCACAGACGCTTGTGGTTAAAAACATGTTAACGCTCAAACTAAATTAAACCAAAACAAATGTCATAGTTCAGATAACTTATGGATTTAAGAAATATTTAGTTAATGTTTCTGTATTTAGAAATCTTTAGGATCAATATGTTTTATGTTTAAATTTATTATATTTTTTAATTTCTAACATTTTTAATTTTCAGTGGTTTACTGACTTGCAGAACATTTGAGCTGAGGTTGTACAGATTTGAGAGAAATTACAAACAAAATAACAAAATGTAAAAATATCAATGTAGACACTGGAGGTTTCTACTGCAGAGGGTTAACTCAGAATTAAAATATTTTACTTGTTTTAGAAACCTGATCTTAAACCTAACAACCACTACTTATCGAATTTGACATTGTTTTTATATTTCAATATATTATGAATTGTTCTTATGGTTCAAATTTTGTATATAACCATATTCTACTGATCTTAATCTACTCAAACCATCCACATGAAATATTAGATTTTATTAATTAAGTCTTTTGTCCTGCAAGACTCAGCTGCCAGAGACGGTTTTTATTTACACCTGAAGCAGAAAAAACTCAGGATTAAAACACAGCTGTGTAACACACACACACACACACACACACACACACACACACACACACACACACACACACACACACACACACACACACACACACACACACACACACACACACACACACACACACACACACACACACACACACACACACACCCTGTAGGTTTTGTAAAGACCACAGTTGGTCCTCAGAGTTTAAAAGTGCCAAAGTGAAAGTCCGTAAAAGTCTTGTGTCAAAGTCAAATTAACAGTGTGAGCTGCCAGGAGTCGCTCATTTCTATGTGCGAGGCGAAGCTCTGAGTTATGGACTGCGGCTCGTTTATGAGGCTCGTAAAGACGCGTTAGAGTTACAGTGGGTCCATCCTCTAACAACATGGCCGTGATTCACAGAGAAATAAAAGGACGGCTGCTTGTCGCCTTACCCTCTCCAGCGTGATCTCCTCGTACTCATAATCGGCCTCCGTCCCGTTCACCTGCACACACACGAGATTTATCAGTCAATTACCAGACAGGACACTTTGATAAATCCACAGGGGGTTCATCTCCCCAGCCATCAGCAGAGTGAAGACAGTCGCAGTGAGGATACCGCGTCTTTAACCTTCACAAGATATTTAAAATCCACGTTCATTGTTGGACACATATGAACCAACGTGAGTATAACTGGCGACAGGGATTCTGCAGAGATCAACGGAATTAAAAACATGTCAAATGTAATTCAACACCTGATTCTTAATGTCAGGTGATCATGCTGAACTCACGTATGGAGGCGTGTCCAGGCTGTCCGTGTTCACCACCACAGGCGGAGGATTGGCCTGAGGAGAGAAGAGACATCACAGCGTCACAAAACATCTTCACTCTATAAACCCCCCCCATCAACATCCATGCACAAACCCTGAGCTCCACCCACACACACTGAACGCAGGCTGTCCGCTGTGCAGCGCCAACAACACACTCGCTCTCCTCATGATGCTACAGACTTGTACGTACGTGGTGGCATTTCACACTGCAGAAGATGCAGTGCTGAAGCATGAAGCCTAAGATCAACTCAAACAAATCCTGCAGGATGGAGAGACTGCTCCGTCACTTCTTCTTCTTCTAGAACCTCCTAAAATCAATCACTCCCTCGCTCACTCCCTCGCTCGGGTTCTGTCTGCCTCGGTTGCTCGCTCACTCTCTGCCCGGGAGGAGCCAGATGGGCTCTCAAAAGTCAAATGGGGGAAGTGTGGCATTTCTCCCGCTGTTTCTATCTGTAATCTGCTCACTTCATCAGAGGCACAGCTGGACAGTAGACACGGAGCTGAACTCTACGCAGCCACGGCGGCGGCAGAAAGACGAGCAGCCAAATACAAGAAGAGATAAATCTACAGATGGAGGGAGCACAGAGAAAGACAAGTGGAGGGAAATAAAAGAGAAAACAAAAAAACCTGTGACGTCGGAGGGATGATGGTGGTCTCGGCTGGGATTGGCGAGATTGGGATCACAGGGATTATGGAGGAGGAAGGCGGGGCGGCCTCGGCCTGCTGAACAATAGCATGGTGAGGGGTCAAAGGTTAAACAAACACAGTGCAGCACAGATGAACAGCAGGAGGAGGAGGATGCATGTGGATGCTGACCGACAGGCGCTCGCTGTGACCCGACTCGTGTCTGCTTGTTGTGATCATGCTGAGGTGCCAGCTGGGCGGAGCTTGACCGCAGAGAGTCAGAGAGGTCGGCCAATCGCAGAACAACGTTTTGTGATTGACAGATTATCTGACACTTTCAGACAATGCTGATGTGACAAAGTCTGCACATCTGCTGCTCTAAGAAGATTAAAGCCATACCATTTGACCTGAGTGTGTGTGGGAGAGAGAGAGAGAGAGAGAGAGAGAGAGAGAGAGAGAGAGTGTGTGTGTGTGTGTGTGTGTGTGTGTGTGTGTTAAATCCTCAGTCCCTCGGTACAGTCTCAGCAGGGGGTGGTGGGGGGATGTCCTTTTTCTGATTATTTAAAAAGCAGATATTTCAGTATTAACTCGGAGCAGCACTGACATCAGACAGAGGGTCAAAGGTCACGTTCACTATTGCCCCAGCAACATGTTAGTGTGGCAGGTAGTTTATCCTGAGGGAGGTTAGTGAAATAAAAGGGTTCGTCCTCTGGAGAGCAGGACTGGGGTCAGGACCAAAGGTGGTGTTAAACTTTCCCAACATTCAAATTTTACAATATGGTCATGTGATCATAACCGGTCACATGACATCCTGATGAGACCAGGAGCAGTGGTGTAGACTAGTCACGAGGTTTAGCAGCTCGTCTGACACGCCCCCAAACAAATCAGGTAAAATTAGAGCGGAGGCCGATATTTCCTAAACACAGTGGAAGCGGTTGACCAATCACAACAGGGCAGGCCAATCAAAGCAGATCTGGCTTCATCAGGAGGCGGGTCTTAGAGACACAGGAGCTAAAACCAAGTGTTTGAGACAGAGGCTGAAAAGAAAAGTCTCAGGAGCTGATTTCACACATGAACTCTGTGAAACATGTTGTGTAGTCAGCGTTTGTGAAGCAGCAGCAGGTTGTCCGGGCCTTGGTAGAGGGCGGAGCCTGTAGAGCAGCAGGAGGCGGGACATGACGTATAAACTCTGCTGTGGAAAGATCAGTGTTGTTGTTTACAGCTCATCCACACGGCGCGGCCCTCATCACCAGAAGATCTGGAACCTCCTCGTGTTTCCAAGTTGACGTCTTCGTCTTCTACGTGTACGGCTCCTCTTCTTCATCCTGAGATGTTTGTGTTCTTCCAGTTTCACGTCCGTCACGTGTTAGAAACCTCATCAACACGTCCACTCGCTCACTGGGAAGCTTCCACACATTGTCCTGCTGTCTCCTCACATGGACTCACTCTGACATGTTACACACATTTTACTAGGAGGCTGCAGGAGAAGATCCAGAAAATGTCCAGAGACACTGACTCAGACATTTGTCCTCACAGACAGAACCTGCAGAACATGTGAGGAACACGTCAGGAACACGTCCTGGGGTCAGGATGAACAATCTGATGCAGTGATTAAGAAGAACAATATTCTTCTTTTACTGAAGTTTCCTTTTTAACATTTGCTTGTTTACTGGATATTCTAACTTCTTCATGTGGCTACATGTGGAACTGCTCTCAACCTGTAGATGAACACGCTTTCATTTAAAAAGGAACAACAACAAACAGCTGGAACCTTCTGCTCTATTTGTAAAACCTTTTAAAAACAGTAGAATTCTCACTTTTCATACGTGAAGTCTGTGTCGTTACTCACATCAAACTACATGAATAAAGAGGCGTGAGCGTGGGGCAGCCTTCAACACTGTGACCTCCGTTATGCAAGAGCAGGACCTCACCAAGCCGCTGGCAGGAAGTGCCGCTGTGTTTCGAAGAGGCTTAATAGTTTGTGCTGCAGCAGCAGAACCCGGAGCCCATGGAAAACAAACAGCCGCTAAAATTAGCCCCCGCACATTGACCGCATTGATCCTCCAGCCCTACATCTGGAGCCAGTGCTCAGAAAGCCGCTGGTAATGGGGCTTAATTGGTCCCAAAGAACACAAACGGGTTTGACAAACGTAGCAGCACACAGATGAGTTTGTTTTAATTTAACAACACGTGGGGGGTGCGAGTAACGGTCCAGTGAAGAGACCCGAGCTGACGAGCTCCAGAAGAAGGGATCAACAAAACAACTAATTAATCATCAACAATAATTCTGATCAACAGGTTTACTCAGTTATTATAATGTAAAATATAAATAAATGGGTTGTGACTAACTGACTTGTTTTATACAACACTGGACAACATGTATAATTTAAACATTAACTTCTTTTGAAGAATTGGAAAATATAGTTTGAGGTTTTAGTATTCATAATAAATTTGTCTATGTTATATTAAAGGATTTTGATTACACTTTAAACTAACTTAATGTCTTCTTTTCTTTATGTTTTCAGTATTTATATACAGACTTTTTCTTTATTTGTATCTGATGCAAACAGATTCTGATTGTTTCAGTGACTGATAAACCAAAATTTTTTTTAACATATGAATCTATAAATGAACTATGTAAGTGTGAAACAAAATCCAACTCCAAGCGTATAAAACAATTAGTTCAAGAAAAAAAACTACAAAATATGAATAAATAAGAAGCAGTGTTGAAAACTGATGAAATGACGGAGCAGAGACGAGCGTCTGCTTTTCAGCACATGGACTCGTCGTAGTAACTGAACCTGACTGACAGCAGAGGACACGGACACGCAGGGACACGCACGGACACGCAGGGACACGCACGGACGCACGGACACGCAGGACACGCACGGACACGCAGGGACGGGACACGGGGACCACCGCCGACGACACGCAGGACCGCGGACACGCAGGACACGCAGGGACACGCGGGCACGCAGGGACACGCACGGACACGCAGGGACACGCAGGGACACGCAGGGACACGCAGGGACACGCACGGACACGCAGGGACACGCAGGGACACACACAGACGCAGGGACACGCACGGACACGCAGGGACACGCAGGGACCACACAGACACGCAGGGACACGCACGGACACGCAGGGACACGCAGGGACACGCAGGGACAGACACAGAGGACACGCAGGGACACGCACATTTTCATCCTCTACATGTTCAACAGTTCAAACGACCCTCCGACCTTTAACCAAAACATTTGATGCTAACAGTGATATGATGCCAAAGTTTCAGCATAAACGTGACAAATGAATCATGTTTCATTACTTCAGACACCAAAGTCTCCCAGCTTCAAACAGCAGCATGTCACACGTTGATACTGAAGTACCTTGCTGAAGGCAAACGGCACCCAGGGAATCTCCGTCCTGTTGGCGGCATAGCTGCTGCTGATGACTTTGGCGGTACTCTTGGTTGGGCTTTTCTTCACGCTGTCCCGCAGGTTGAGGAATCGGCTACGTGCTCGGCAGGACGCTGGCACAGTGCAGGCGGTAAAAGTCGACAGGGACGCCTGGACCTGTGGAGGTTTGGGCTGATGCTGTTGCTGCTGTCGGTGGAGTTCGATGGCGTGCTGCCTCTGGAGCGGGTGCAGGTGGGCAATGGACTCCTGCAGGTTGATGTTGACCCGCGGCAGCTTCTTCTCTGCGCCGTTCATGGCCTTGGAGGCGAACTCCTGCCGGGGGTAGTGCGTGGTCATCTTCCCGGAGGAGGCTCCCGGCTGGAGGAGGAGGTTCAGTGATAAATGATGGATGCTTCAGATTTGGACGAGCTTGTTGCGTATCTGCAGCAGAGGCAATTGATCCAAACTCACTCGTGTTACTCGAGCTTCAGCGCCGCAGCACAATAACACTCCCACTTTCCTTTCTCGCTTAACCCCCCTCTTCAGCTGCTCTTTCTCTGTGACACCCTCCCTCTCATCTTCTCTCGTTCCCAGCCAATTAATCAGCTTCAATGAGCGTGGCACATGTCAGCACGAGGATGGGGGTGGGGGTGGGGGGCGGCTCCACTGGGTGCATGAATAATCAATGTCGCCCCCGGATTCAGGCGCAGCGTCGTTCATGTCAGCGTCAGCAGCGAGGGAGGAATGTGACGAGGACTCGTGGTTAGCGACGGCATAAAAACCTGCCGGAGTTCGGAGGCTGACCGCGAGCTGCTGCTGACGACGTGCTGTTTAAGAGCCGCACCAGATTGTGTTGTTAGAAAAGCTGAATGGGAAAAATGAGCAGATCTGCCTTTAAATGAGCTCGAGTGTGTGCAGAGTTGTGTCTGTGTCTCCAACATTTCACTGCTCTCAGAGATTTTACAGTCGAGGAAGTTTCAACAACTGCTCCAGAGGAAAGATCACCTGGTTCATCCTCTGGAGAAAAGCCTGTACCGTACCTATGATTTGATTCTGACACCAAACCAACACTCTTCTGATCATTCAGGCTGCATCCACACTCTGAGAAATGTGTAACTATTTTGTGTTTCCATTACAATGTTCGAAATGTCCCAAACACTAAACTCAGAATGTAAAATAAGAATTTGATCTCATATCATCAACCATCTTCTCCTCTGAGCTCATATTTCCCACAGAAACATATAAAGTGACAGTGGGATGAGCTGAGAGCTGATTGGTTCAATACATGGACTTGATAGTATCCAGTCTTTGCGCTGGCTAGATCATGAATGGGCAAATTATTTATACATCACAAAATATGCCCCAGAATAACCCACATAGAGCGTTGACATGACAACAGGCGCTGTGCAGTTGGATGGAGGTCTGATTTCATAAGTGGATTTAAAAACCAGGAGGACGGCTGTGTTTTGGAGGGAGGAGCATTTCCAGATCTTTCCACGGTCGCTGCTGGGGGAAAAAACTCGCCGCTTTATAGACCCCTCAACGTTTCATGTGAACATACAACCAAGCTTTTAAGTCCCTGAACGCCTCATCTCCACATGCACAACTGAAGTTTTCAAAATATATTGATCTGCATCCATGTGAATATCTACATGTGTGGTTTGATGTATGAAAGTGTCGTGTGAACAATAAAGCAGGTTATTGTTTGTGAGCTCAGGCTCGATCAGAATCGACCCGCAGAGTTTAAGTGCAGGAATCTGGAAATCGAAGATTCATGACAATACGTTTAAATCAATACGTGTCACAGTGAATAAATAAACATGTGTTGAAACCCACTGAGAGAATCTCACTGAATCCACTCTGACGAGATTAGGATTAGTGCCCGAGCCCTGCTGTGGGTCTGCAGCGCCACCTACAGGCCACACACACATCAGCTCGGCTGCAGCTCCCATCAGCAACAACACGACGCACGCTTACAAAAAGGAAATACAAGCAGATCAGTAATTAGGCTTTTAAATGTTTGGTGCTGATAAAGCTTCACCTGTTGGCTACATCTGCATTTCAGAATAATGTGTCTCTCACTCTCATTATCATCATAGACATTTGATGGCTGGTTAGAGTATTAACATGTGTAGTAAACTGAACTGATTTTACTTCTAAAACTAGTAACTAAATAAGTGAGTCATTAAATACATAAGTCAGAAGCTGTGAAACAGATGTTTTCTGGACTTTTTAAAGTTTCTGGAGCCATCAATGAAAAAAGAAACGCACCTAATGAAAACACCTGGAAAAACTAAATATAAAATAGTAATTTAAATATACTCACTACTCATGTAATCTGGTAATGTTTGTTTCCAGCCAGACCACAGACTGTAAATTGCGACATGACGGCCAAATCATTTGGATCGCCCCCTGGTGGCTGTCCACAGTGTAGGTAAAAAACCCTGCCTCTTCCATGTTAGCAGATGGGACATGGACCAAACAAAAAAATTCAAAAGTAAACATTAAATAAATGTTTCTCAAAGATGGTTTCTGTCATTTTAAGGTAGCTGAGACCGACTGATTGGTCGAGCGCATGTATTGATCACACATCTCCACTGCATGATCTCGAGTGCACGGACGGCTCGATATTCATCTTTTTCAATCACTGACTGTCTTTATAGATCGGTGAAACGACATCATTGAATCTTTCTGTCCAAGTAAACTCAATTAGCTCAAACCCATTCGATTACCAGCGTGATTGATCAGTTTCCTCTCACAGCCGCTGATCAGATGTTGAGGTTTTCTCAGTACATGTGGATCTTCATATCGTTCTTTCTGGAATGACGGCAAGCGGGTTAACGGTTCAATAACCTGCGGCGGGCTGCAGGTGGCGGAGCGGCGTTGTCGGCACGAGCCACGCCTGACGCTCATGTTTCAACAGTGACGGTCCTGAACATATATCATGTGTCACATTAGCTTCTGTCAGGAAAAACTGTTTAAACTTCAGAGATTAACTTGTGTTTTTTCTCCTTTTACGCTGACATGTGATCAAACTGCTGTTTTCCTCCACAGATGAACATCACAACTCATGAGGGGTGTTTTCAGTGTTTCCTCTGTTTTAGCTCCGTGTTTGGTCTCCTCCACCACATGAGGGAATCATCTGGCTCTTCAGCAGCTAAGTCAGTTCCACCTCGTCGTCGCTCCAAGAAAATAAATCCCTGCTCTGAATTTTCACCATCGCTGTTCCTCCTTTAGAGGAGTTTCTGTTACTAAGCAACCAACTGCAGAGGAGGATCTACTTCCTGTTTACATCACATGACCGGTGTAGGTGAATGGTCATGTGACGTGTCTGTGAAGATTCTAAGTCATCCAGGTCATGGTATCTTCAGACGTTGTAGTGGTGTGTGTGTGGCTTGTGTTTCTTGAAGATGTTTCATCTGTGAGGCTTCTTCAGAAGTCCAGTCGCCTACGTACACTTCAACAACTTCAGAGTCATGTGACACATACTTTCAGGTGTGTTAGTGTGGACAGAGGTCGATATAGTTTGAAATCGTGTCAGTGTGGATGGAACCTGTGTCAGAGGTTGTTACTGATGTTTCTGTGAGTGAAGATAAACAACAAGCTGCAGTTTGAGGTGATAATTCTGTCTTTTTCCTTCAATGTGCAGCTTCATGTCGTCTTCAGTGTCACCAACATTTAGGTTGTGCGTGTTGTTCTTCATGCCTGGTAATGTGCGTGTTTGAGGCAGTAAACAGAGAGGCAGCGGGGTAGCGCTGCGTGTCAGGAGCCTGGAGGTTGCTAGGCAACGCTGGGGAAGGCATGTGCTACTGCAGGGGTTCCACACATCTGGCCAGAACATGATGCTGCTGTTATGCAGGTGAATCTCTCCACATCCACACGCTGCCTCTGCACATCACGAAAAAAAGAAGCTGCACAGGTGGCACCTGACTTCAGCAGTGACACGTTCTGTGATCAGGGAGATTCCAGATTGCAGAGATGAGCCACAGCTGCTGAAAACTCTGGAACATTTAGCAGCCCTGATTCCTCCAGACTCAACAGCACGCAGAGACGGAGAGCTCTGCTGCTCGCTGCTGCAGCCTTATCAACAAATCACCTCAGATCTCCAACCACACACACACACACACACACACACACACTGTCTTCATGTTTCCACTTGTCTGTCTGATGATGACGACTAACACCAATCTGCTTCAAAACAGGACTGTGGACAACAGAGTTTCTAAACCTGCGGTGCAGAAATTAACCAGATGTGACGGATTCTGCATGAAACCTGATCAGGCACATGACGCAGCAGCAGCAGATCTCCTGGTGCAACTTTTCCACCTCTGCCTCATCCAGCAGCGTCACATCCACAGCCAGCGGACCCATAGTGACATTTACAACAACACACACACCGGTCAGAGTAGTGCATGATCAATGTACAAATGACTCATGCTACACGGTGCAGCACCTCCCCCTACCTCCTCACCTTCTGGAGGATTTATGTTTTTATGAATGGGGGGGGGTGGGGACCTACCAGTAGGCGCCGGTGGAGCCGCTTGGTTCTCCTCAGGGTGCCCATGATGCGGCGGCCCATCTTTTTGGCGTACCACACTGAGTTGAGCATGCTGCTTGTTGCTGCTGCTGTTGTTGCCGTGGTGAAGGTGGCGTGTCGCCTCCTTTGCGCCTCCTCTGGCTCCTGCAGCAGGCTGCGGGGTGGCGGAGGTGGTGCTGGCTGGAGAGCAGACGATGGGAGGGGGGCTTCAATCCACCTTGTGTCCCCCCTCCTTCCTCCTCTTCCTCACAGATACAGACAGGGAGCTGCAGAGGAGCTGATGGAGGAGCTGTTTCCGGGAGGGGGGGGGAGCGGAGACACACTGAGGTCGTCCTCCTCCGGTTAGTTCATGAGCAGGTGGCGGCGGTAGACATTCGGTAATAAATGGTGGTCGTCAGACGCCAGACTTGACGGGAAAAAGAGAGAGAGGAGCCTCAGGGGGCGGATTAACCTGCCGGGGTGAGAGAGCATCGCTTAGCAGGTGGAGAGAGAGCAGCGGGTCCCAGCCTGTCTGAGTGGAGCAGACAGCAACAACAGACTGCAGGGCTGACGAGAGTCTGTGTTTAAAGAGAGCGCAGCCAGAGAGGAAGTTGGTCTTGTCTCTCTCTGCAGTCTGAAACCTCACGCTGCTCCTCCCCACTCCCTCCTTTCCAGTGGGGGGGGGGACCTCTGTCCTACTTTAAACTAGAATGAGTTAACGGAGAAACCGCTGAGTTATCTCAGCTGTGATGAAAACATGGTGACTAAACTACATTTACACAACTCAGAGTCCAGTTAGTTACAGCATCTGGAGACGCACAATGAAAAAAAAAAAATAACACTAAATGAAAACTGGGAAAAACGACGTTAACTGTTTCACTACTCATGTAATCTGGTAATGTAGTAACTAACTGCTGAGTACTGACATAATTAGTGTAGTTATGACTTACTGAGTACTGACGTATTACTGTAGTAATAAATTACTGAGTACTGATGTATTACTGTTGTAATAACATAATGAGTACTGATGTATTACTGTTGTAATAACGTATTGAGTACTGATGTATTACTGTTGTAATAACTGAGTACTGATGTATTACTGTTGTAATACTGAGTACTGATGTATTACTGTAGTAATAACTTACTGAGTACTGATGTATTACTGTTGTAATAACTGAGTACTGATGTATTACTGTAGTAATAACTTACTGAGTACTGATGTATTACTGTAATAACTGATACTGATGTATTACTGTAGTAATAACTTACTGAGTACTGATGTATTACTGTAGTAATAAATTTTGCTAACTGAGTACTGATGTATTACTGTTGTAATAACTGAGTACTGATGTATTACTGTTGTAATAACTTGAGTACTGATGTATTACTGTAGTAATAACTTACCGAGTACTGATGTATTACTGTAGTAATAACTTACTGAGTACTGATGTATTACTTTGATGTATTACTGTTGTAATAACTGAGTACTGATGTATTACTGTAGTAATAACCTACTGAGTACTGATGTATTACTGTAGTAATAACCTACTGAGTACTTATGTATTACTGTTGTAATAACTGAGTACTGATGTATTACTGTAGTAATAACTTACTGAGTACTGATGTATATAACTGTGACATGCCTATATTAACAAAATGTCCTGTTACTCATGAATACTTCACCATAATTAATTTCATGTATCACTCAACTGATTAAGTATCATCCAAACACAAAGTAGTCGTCAGTACAGATCAGGTCCTAATAACTTCTGATGAGTGTTGGTGTTTATTGTTAAAGTGTAAAGTGAGAGACTGGAGGGAGGACACTCAGAAACTCTCACAGGGTAAAAGACAACCGGACCTTTAATGAGCGTCCTGATCCCGAAGCAGTGGTGGTTATAATTATGCAGCGGCGGGACATCGCTAAAAAGATAATGAGTGGAAGACATGAGTTGATTATGTTCCACTTCTACCGTCCAGGGTCCACTACCTTATGATGTTATGTTTTCACTAGAGGTCATCGCCCTGAGGAAATGTATTGATTTACATATCTGTGCAGATGACCCACATCCTGAAGACATGAGCCCAAGACAGCTGAAATGATCAAAACATAATCAACAGATTGGAGTTATTCCTCCAGAGCAAAAAGACAAAACGTGTCTTCAGTTTACAACAATATCTCAGGACACGTAGAGTGTTAGCGTCACCTCTGAGCCAAACACGGGACTCTATGCAAAGGTTTAGAATCAAGTAATTAGTCTGAATTTATTAGTTGCATGCAAGAATTGTCAATTTATATATGCTGATATAAAAAAAACGTACTAAATATACATTACAGAAAAGATGTGCATTTATACTCATACTGTATGTTACGATAATGCATCTTAAAATAGT
Organism: Hippoglossus stenolepis; assembly: GCF_022539355.2. NCBI lineage: Eukaryota > Metazoa > Chordata > Actinopteri > Pleuronectiformes > Pleuronectidae > Hippoglossus > Hippoglossus stenolepis. Next base: position 24,550,373 of record NC_061493.1, on the reverse strand, counting down.
CTTTATAATAGGTTGTATTTCTGTTTTCTTTTTATTAATATACATACATTTCTTTTTTGTCGAAGGGTTGGACTTTATTTATCTATTTTTCATGTCAGCCGATACATTGTATGAGAATTTTTTGTGCCCAAACTTCGGTCCAACCATATATTTCAATATCGGGCTCTGATGGAAATGATTTTTGTATATTTATGTACAAGGCTGAAATTTGTCCAAAACTCCCCGATATTCACTGGAAACAAACGCCCCCCCCAAAGATTATAGGATTTCCCTGATATTGCATGCGTGGCTGGAACCCTGCTGGCTGTACAGAGAGCCGACCTCTGACCCGTCCTCCCAGCATCCTCTGACGTGTCACTTCATGGCCTCTGAGTCCTTTGTCTTGGTGCTAAATATACATGAGAGCTGCTGTAAATCTTTGAGCTGCGGACAAACAGAAGGCCAGTCGTTCTGCATTTTACCATCAACCCCCCCCAACTCCGTCCACAACCCCCCAGCCCTGATACAGAAAGCCTCACTAAATCTGTCCTTGTCCTTCACTGCAGGTTCTACCCCATCCTCCTCCATTTTTCCGCCGTCAGGATTTTCTTTGTCGGCATTCATCTCCTGTGTTGCCATGGTGCTGCTGAGGAGAGCGAGCAAGAGGAGGGAGCGATGAAAAAATGAAAGGAATATGTAAAAAAGGAGTGTACAGTTCGTCCTCCCAGCCGCTTGTGTCTTTGTGGGATGTAAGGATCCATTCATTGCTTTATCGTGGCGGAGGTGTTGGAGATAGCTGCTTGCTGACGTCAGGCCGGGGACAGGCGGCTGTCGCAGATCAAACGCACAGGAAACATTGAAGCACAGGATGTGGAGATTCTGCCACTGAAGACTATGGCAAACAGGAAAGTCACCACAGGTGAGCAGGTGACGTTCCCGTGAAGTGAAGGTCTCACTCTGCGACCACGCAGTCATCCAGCTGCTACGTTTAGTCTGATGTGAACCAAGTTATTCTAATTCTCAACTACAAAAATGTTAGGTCTCCACAACATGAATTATTCATGATTCAGGTTGAATCCTGTTCATTTCTTTCTTATTATAAAACAAACATCTTGGTATTATTACATCTAAATATTTTTATATGTATACTTATATGTAAAAGAGAAAATATTTTCTTTTACTGCCCATTTACTCATTCTGCGTCCATCTCAAAGCTTCCTGAACTTCCTCCCCTGTATAAATACGGACTGTGCATTTGTGATCGTAGAGTGGAGCCGTGGTATCGAGGTCCCGCCCATGCATGAGCTCGACCAATCATGAGTAGGTCTCAGCTGTCAATCATCACGTCTCAGCCTGTTTTTATATCATCAAATAACTAGTTCAAACCAAACTGATCAGAAACACTTGAACATCAGTGAGAGAAGAACGACCTGAAATGACAGAATCCATCTTTGATAAACATTTATTTAACGTCACCTTTGAGTTTTTAGTTTGCTCCATGTCCCATCTGCTAACATGGAGGAGGTTTATGACCTATACTGCAGTCGGACACCAGGGGGCGATGAAGACGATTGGCTTCACTTTCAGGAGCTGTCATGTCGTCCATCTTTATGAACAATCTGTGGACACGCCATTTTCCTCAGTGACCTTCAGTTTTACTTTAGAGACAGACTGAACCAGGCCAGCTGCTAAGCCAAGCTAACCCCGTCCTGGTGTTCATGAACTCAAAGCTTCAGTACGACGGAAACAACCTGAAGGTAGCGATGGAACCACGAGATCAACTTTTCTCTTTGAACATGGAGGAAAATATGATGCTACATATTTTAACATGTTAAGAACACGACTGTAGCATGACAACAGCAGCACAGTGGGGTGGGTGGGGGTTACCTGGATTGGGGGGTAAGGGTTGGAGGAGCAGGAGGGGAGGGGGCTGTCCTCTCCGTGGGGGTAGAGGGTGGAGGACGTAGGGGAGGGGAGCTCCAGGGGCTGCTGTCCTAACGAACCGTCAAAGAGGCACTCCAGGGACACTACCTACAGGAGGGGGGAGGAAAGACGGCGTCTCGGAGAGGTCAAAATACAAGAAACTTATCAAAAGACAGAAAAAATATAAACAGAGTCAGGAGAGAACGTCAGCAACACGAAGACGGCGTTTAGAATGAGAGACGGAAAACAGAGAGAGAGAAGACGTGAGAGAGGGGGAGGAGGAGGGAGGGAGGGGAGGGAGGGAGGGGAGGAGGAGGAGGAGGAGGAGGGAGGGAGGGAGGGAGGAGGATGAAGAGGAGGGAGAGAGGAGGATGAAGAGGAGGGAGAGAGGATGAAGGAGGAGAGAGGACGAGCAAGAGGGAGAGAGGAGGATGAAGAGGAGGGGGAGAAAAGAGGAGGGAGGAGGATGATAAAAGGGATGAGGGAGGAGGAATGAGAGAGAACAGAAGAAACAGAAACTTTCTTTTTATTTCCATTCAAGTTATCGTCAAAGATGTTAAACGTGGACTCTGAGTTTCGGAAGATCAAATGTTTTATCAGCCAATAATAGATCAGAATTGACGTCATGTTCTCGTCTCAGATTTACTGTTTCGCAGGATGAAGAGTTCCTGTGCAGCTCGTCGTCTCCTAACCTCTGACCTCAGATTCACGTCAGCTGTCCTTCTATCCTGACGCCACACGGGGGCAGAAGCTCTCCAGTGCTCATCCTGTTCTCATGCTGTGTCGCCACGGCAACATGAACACGTTAAAACATCAGATCTCAGCTGGTCGTCACCAGAAACTTTACGATTCCTCTCAGATTAAAAATCGTCAGGTCAGAAATAATAGAATCAATAGAATCGGGAAGATAAGTTCTTTGTATAAACTACAATTTATTCAAACTTGTTAATTTTGTGAACTTGTTAAGTGTGACTTTGTGCTACATTAATAAAGTTATATAATTTATGAATTAATTATTTCTTACATTTTTATTCATTGTCCAGCGTAAGATGAAATCTTTTTGTCGGAGTTTCCCAAAACTATGTGAAAAATAAATCTCGTTTTTTTAAGTTTTTCACTTTTGTTTCAATTTGAGATATTTGACTTTTAAGGCGTTTCCAAATTCGACAGTCTTTGTGGACATGAGGGCTGAACTTCGATCTGGGATCGCTTGGCTCAGGAACGTCCTTAGTGGCTCAGGAATGGAAGGATGAATTTGTCGGCCATGTTTGAAGGAGCCTTCGATATGAGACAGTGTAGTTGTGCCGCTGTGACTCAGTCGTTCTTCAAATGAACTGAGACAGCTTCAGTCTCATGTATGAGTCAAACCGCAGCCTACATTTCCCATGATGCAACTTCATTGCAGGGTGTCTTAAACAGCGTCAGACTTGATGAAGCTTACATAGACACAGAAGTTATTGATTATTAAGTGATAAGTGCAGATCCTGACTCGTTATTAAGTTGTATTAAACTGGTAGAGTGCTCCATTAACAGCACAAACACAAATAGTCGACTGTGACAAAGTGGTCACATGACACACAAACAGCAGCAATGGAGGACTAACATATGGACGAGAGTCATGTGACTGAGAGGACGACACGTTTGACTTCAAACCATATCTTGACAAATCAGCTGCGACATTTATCAGTGGTTATTGGTTCCATGTTGGTTTTGTCATTTTGTTGTTACAGTATGATCAACACAAAGTGGTGATTTTAACGTTATAATCCCTTCAGGAAACTTCTTAACCTGAAAGCAGCAGCTGGATGAAAGTGAGTCTGATGTTTAGTGTGAACATGAGAAAGTTTCCTCCTTCTCTCCCTGAACGTCTGTTCTCTGTGACTCTGCTGAGTGGGTTCCATCTCCTGGGAGAAGAACTGACTGAGAGTCAGCTTCAACTGTCACAACCAGCTCCAGTTGAAGAGTGAAGCTGAACTGAGATCAGTTAAAAACACTCTGAAGTTATTAAAAACCAGAGTTTATCTCCAATATTCAGCAGGAAACTTTGAAACATGAAGAATTCTGAACAGAGTTTGGTGGATTTGTTACAGCAGCAGCTCTTCAGGGTCAGGAAGCAGAGGATCATGGGTAATATCCAGAGGGACGACTCAGTCAGAGTCAACACATTGATTCACTTTGTTTTTTCTACACATGAAACCACTTCACCAATCAGACACAGAGCCCAACAGAGTTGATCACCACGCGTGGCTGCAGGGGGCGCTGTTGTTCAGTAACAGTTGGTGTTGATTTAAGCTGAAAGATGCTGATGGTGTGATTCATTCATTTCTTCAACTTGTTTCAAAAGAAGCTGAAACTGATCGAGGAGTCTCTGACTGAGGATGGTGTGTGTGTGTGTGTGTGTGTGTGTGTGTGTGTGTGTGTGTGTGTGACGGTGTTATGACAGGAGCAACAGGTACAGATGAGTACGAGCTTCAGAATCAGAGCAGTGTTTTAATGGACACATGTAAACCACATGGACAATCAACGCCCCCCATCCTCCGTGCATGTGTGCGTGTGTGAAGGTGACAAATGGACAGAAACAGTAGAAAATAGAATAGAAACAGAAACAGACAGAGGAGAAGCTCTGACTTTACTGGCTTCTGAAGCACAATGAATCTGAACTGTCGTACCACAGCTTTTACAGATGACCAGGTACAAACATACTGCGGCTGTGAAACACAAAGGTCATCCCTTTTCACGGAAGTCTGGAACGAGACGCTCATTATTTTCTCAGTGTTTGACGTTTCTCATCTGATGGATGACGTGAACGCTGACCACTGGACTTTCTACGCTGAAGTCGTGTTGCTCTCAGAACAAACGCCTGTTCACATCAGCTGAGGCCAGTAAAGAGTTTCCCCGCAGAGGAGTGACTACAGACAGACTGTCGCCTACCTTCATCGGTGAGATGTGAGCGTGGGTGACGTAGCCGTGCACATTCTCGATCTGGGAAAGGTTCTTCTCTGCTACCTGGACCAGCTCGGGCCCCCCCTCCTCCGTCAGCTGGGGGGAGCTCTGGTCCTGGGGGGACAAGTCCTCATCGTGGTGCCTGTACTTCTGAAACGCCAAGAAGAAGACTTATGTAGAATGATGTCATGGAGTGTTTGTATCTGTTTGATGTTTAAAGAATCAGTCCCTATTTACTTCAATTGTATTGGATCTGGCTGCAACAAAGTTTGTTGTGGACTCAAACACAATTCTCTCAAGGCGTTTGCAACGTGCTCACATAGGAACGGATGGACGTACAACCTGAAAACATTATGCCTCTGACCACTGGGTGTCGCCAGCGCGGAGACACAAACATGTAAACAAAAAGAGCACCTGATGAGGACGATGTGATGCTGACTGTTTACCAGTGAATTTTACAGATGCTGATTTAAGGACTCTTTGGCTTTGTTGTTGGCAGAACATTTACAAAACATTTTCTTGACACTGGTTTGAAGCTTGAGCTGCAGCAACTTTAATTATCCGACATGACAGTTCCACTTTAATCACCGATTCTATTCCACTTATGTCGGGGCAGAGGCCACCGATTAACAGCAGATTATACAACGGGAGACGATCTGACGGATACCCTCAGTGTCGACTCCACCATGTTGACAAGGACAAGCAGTGGCTGGTGGTTATATATAATCCACTGTAGGATATAAGAATATAATCATGAGCTGACAGCTTGAATAAAAGTATTCTTATGAAGTCTGGACTACTGACGAGGTGTTTCAGGAGCTTCTGTGCTTTCTGTCGGGGGAGAGGAGCTCCCTTTACCACAGACCGCTCCTCTTAACTATGCAGAACTTTGACATTAAGAAAAACCTTCATAACACACTAGAGGAAAAAAATACTGAAAAACATTATGTCTCCTCAAACATCCAGATTTAAATGAACAAGGTTCAGATGTGGTTTAAATCTTGAAATGCTTCACCTGGACCTTTTATCACGTGTCAGGAACATGTCCAGAATTCAGTTCAAGTCTGAAAACAGCTTTAATAATTCTAAGATTCTTTCAACTGTGGAATATCTTTTAAAGGTTGTAGCTAAAAGATGTGTTAAATAAATTAAATAAAGATCCCAGGTGAGAATTCTCAACATGAAAAAACATGTTTCTTCCCTGATTCCTTGTTAATGAACACTTCTGATTGGTCACCTGCCAAACACACGTCCAAGGAGCTGCTGCTTATTTCACTTCCTCACATATTCTGAACTGTTGTTCTCACCTCCAACAGAGACACTAACATCTACTGTACAGCAGCTCGGACTGAATTTTGCATGACCACAGCGCGGCAGATGGAGGAGTGTCAGGAGGCTGCAGGCGAACTGAGCCGTCACGACACTCGAGAAAACAGCCAGAAAGAGGCTCATGACGACTGAGTCGAGAGAAGGAAGAGGGCGAAACAGACGGTTTGCTGAGCCCTCACAGGCCCGACCTGTCTGCCCTGTGCTGCTAAAGGTGAAGAGGTGGCACTTCTGTATGTCATTCTGATGATCTTTGAGCAGACAGAAAAGGGTGGAGATGTCCCTGCTGCAGCTACATGTCAATGTGTCCTTCAGTGAGACACTGCGCCCACTCGCTTTGGATGAGAGCGGCACAAATGTAAATGTGGAAGTAGGAGGCAGCGGGGAGCTGACACCGCCTCCTCCTCCTTGTCTCTCTGGGAGCTGTCGAGGAGGAGGAGGCCAAAAGCTGCTATAAATAGGAGCATCACCACAGAGCGGCTGTAGCAGGATGTTCAGGAGGAGGAGGAGGAGGAGGAGGAGGGTTACTGGATGATTCAGGGATGAGATGAAGAAGAAACAGAGGAATCTCCCACACAATCTAACTGGACTATACACTTTTCATTCTGTCCACTTTGCTGCCGTCTAGGGACAGACAGACACTAAACCACATTTCATGCAATTACACCTTTGAATTATTTGGTGTGTTCTGAACCATCAACCATCGTTCAACTAACATCCACCTGCATCTGTCCTCATGTTTCTGCCAACGATCAAATACAATCTATTCACAGTTAAACACAAACAATCAGTTTATCAGGTCCAACTCATTAAAACAAATGAAAAGGAAAAGACAAACTCTAAATCTGCACGAGACGCTGGATCAGACGACCGACTGCAAAGAGCTGGAACCGCAAAGTTCATTGAGTCATTCTGACTTTCTCTTTATCATTAAATCTGCCTCGTCCGTCTCCGTCGACCGACCTGTGTATGGATACGTTTTCACTTGGAAGTCGCAGTGTTTAAGTTTGTGTGAGTATCTCTTCAGCTGCTTTCAGACATGCAGACTCTGCAGCTCCTCCTCCGGAGGTGAGACTCAGTTTCTCGTTCTCCTCCTGAGCTTCTGTATAAAGTCTAAATCCAGGAGATGTGAACACAGCAGAGGATCCTCCACCTGATTCACTGTGAGTGAGTGGGGGGGTGAGGAGCTTCTACCACGTGACAGACACAAATGAAGATGAATTCTTATCTGTGAGGAATTTGTCTCAAACTGAACGTTTTTCAGTTTTAAAAATCACAGAGCTCACTATCGACTTTCCGACTCCACAACCTACTGAGTGTGTGGTGGTGAAAGGAGTCGATGGCAGCTGATCAATTCACTTAATTAAGACCAGTTGTCATTGAGCAGAAGTTAGGAGGTAGGAGGAGCACAGGGGTTAATCAGTGGCAGCGGTGTGGTGGCGTTTCCGTTGGACCATCTAACCTTAAGAGCTCGACCAATCCCTCTGATTAACATCAGATCACCCAATAGATCCACTACGAGCCGTTTCCTGTGCCTGAGGGTTCAAGGGTCAACACGTCGCTCCACGTGATACTGTAGCTATACACCCATAACCTGCCCAGGCGCTATGTGACGTCCAATCAGAGCCACAGGAGCAAAAGGTCAACTGAGAGTTTCATTTGGAGCAGACCTGAGTTCAGTGGCTTTTTACAACCAGTGTTGGTTTTAAGAGTGTAAAGAGGAGATTCTGGTTCCAACAATGACGCTGCGCCCTCGTCCGATCCGCCACTTCCTCGCACCGGGGACTTGAAAGAAGCAGGCAGGTTTGACGTGTAAGGAAAGAATAATCAGCATCAGCTCAGTGGGTTCAGATAATGTGAAAACTTTATGAATCTGATATTAACAGTTAAATCAACCATCAGTGATATTATTTAAAACGTCTGAACGTCTCGCTGGGTTCTGCCGACGGAGCCCGACAGCCTCCGTCAGTACATCTCATGTGTGACTGTGTTTTTGGCCCGTTGGTGTTTCCCTGCAGAGCACATGTCAACCACACATGCACGTGCCTGCCAGCCGGCCACCGACGCACCCGACAGCCAATCACGCCTCGGCACTGGTGCAAACGCAGCCTCCGATTGGTCGGTTCAGTGAAGCATGAAGGGACAGGCACCCCGGACAGCCTATCGTGTCGCGTCAGGTCAAACGGTAAACGTCACGGCTCTGTGGCGGTGAGCGAAGAGGGTTTTGCCCCCTCAGCTGGTGTCTGACAGGTGCAGAGAAACAACTACAACAGTACTGACAACATGTTTATGTTTTAACGGTTTGAATGAAGCGGATTCTGATGCGTGTTCATGATGAGTTCACGCCCTGCAGTTCTTCTGTACTCACGCACACAGATGACTTCTGCTCTGCATCACTTATGTGTTCTGATGCTCGGAATCTTCAGATTTCTACTTTCAAGGTTTAGAGAAACAGCGCGACTAAAAACATCTTCTGAGGATGTTTGGTTTCATCCACGAGGCTTCAGCTCAGATTTCTACTTTTTAAACACAGTCAAATTAACCCGTGACCTCACACACGCCCCCCCACGTGAACTGCCCCACTCTCTCTCCTCTCCGCTCCCGTACCGGTGGTGGAGCTCTGGAAGTTTCCACCCACCTTGCAGCCGAACATGAGGGAGATGGTGCTGTTGGTGCAGGCCACCTTGCAGTGGCACAGCATGGGTGAGAAACACTCCACCTTCTTCAAGCCGGGGGACATCTTTTCGGCGCCGGGGCAGTTGGCTGAGAGCCGCCTCCTCCGGGAGCGGTGCCGACTCCTCCCGCGCCGCCCAGCTCCGGCAGTGGCTCCCCCTGCACCACCTCCTCCTCCGCCTCCAGCCTCTCCACCTCCTCCTCCACTGCTGCTGCTGCTCCCTGCTCTCACCATCCGCCCTCATTCCTCGCTTCGCTCCATCGCGGCGGGGAGGAAACGACTCCCAGAGCTCTTCCTTCATCCAGGGAGAACCTCCCCCCTCCTCCTCGCCGCTGACCCCTCCTCCTCTTCCTCCCTCTTCTTCTTCTGGTAGAATATATTCCTCTCCCCCTTGACCTCCTCTCAGGCACTCGCCTTGACTCCTCTCTCCCTTGCTCTCCGGCTTGTTTTCCTCCTCTCTCCCTGTTATGTTGCCTCCCTCTCTCTCCCTCTCTCGCTCGCTCTCTCTCTCTCTCCTGACAGTGGTGGTGATGATGAGAGCCGGGGCGAGCGAGCAATGTTGTGTGTTTAGTGTGTGTCTCTGTGTGTGTGTGTTAAGCTTTCCTGTGGGGGTGTGATTGGTCACCAGGGAGAGGTGGGGGTGGGGGGTGTCACATGACTCATCAGAATGTAGGAGGGTTGAGAGAGAGAGAGAGAGAGAGAGAGAGAGAGAGAGAGAGAGAGAGAGAGAGAGAGAGAGAGAGAGAGAATCCTCAGGGAAGGTAGAGAGATGTAGGGCAGAGTCAGTGATGTGAATAGAGGAAGAAGAGGAAGATGAAGAGGAGGTGTGGAGCACCCGGAGACAGAGGAAGAGGAGGAGCAAAAAGATAAAGAGGAATAGGTTCCCCTCTGTTCTCGACCATCATCGTTACAACATTATCATTTGTATTATTATCAGAATCTCGAAGCTCTGAGACGCATTCCTCCGCCACGGCTAACGTCCTCACTTGCCATGTTTAAGAAATCGATAGAAGAATCCTGGATCTGCTCCAAACTGTACTGAGTGCTTTATGGGTCACGCCCACTCCTCCACAGGATTTCATGGAAATCTTTTCAGTAGTTTTTGACAAATATTCATTGAAAAATAATATCTCCAGTAGTAAAGACGAGGCCTGAGAGCTGACACAGGTGCCTTCAGATTAAATCCTTCAGAGGAGAGCGTGAGCTGCAAACTGTGGAGGTACATGGAGCAGCAGCAGAACATCACTGTGGTATGAACCTGAAGGGAAAACGTGTTGGAGCCATTCTTCTTCCTCCTCTCTCTGTTTACTAGAGGATCCTCAACAGCTTTAGTGATGTTGTGCTGCTGAGTCACGTGAAGTCAGCTTTACACAGGTTTTCTTTCAGGTTTTAGCGTAAAAAGTTCACACACTTAACAATAAAGCACAAGATTATTGATTTTAAAGCACAAAGATGTCGGTAAAATGAACAGCTGGAAATGGTAAAATGTAGCTTTTCTCTTTTCAATTATCAATTAATTGTGCGTCCGAATCTTAAACCTTCATCAGACAGGAAGTGACACACAAAGGACGAGCTCACGAGTTGCCTCCATTTAAAAGAATTATGGTTTTGGAAAGTCTGCGCCAATTAGTTTCAATCTGGGTTTGCTGCCATCTGAGATCCTCATTATGAAGAGTCTCACACACACACACACACACACACACACACACACACACACACACACACACACACACACACACACACACACACACACACACACACACACACAGTGATAGCAGCTGACAGGTTCAGATGTGACGGTCTCCTTCTAAATTTACACATCGCTTACTACACAGTGTGTGTGTGTGTGTCTCCAGTGTGTGTGTGTGTGTCTCCAGTGTGTGTGTGTGTGTGTGTGTGTGGCCCGACATTAACTACTGGTGTTGATTTACACTTCATGGACAGAAGTATTGGGACACCTACACTTTACACCTCCAGGAGCTTTTATGACTCTTTCTAAATCGGGCATTAGAGTGGAGCTGGTCCCCTCTTTGCATCGACAACACTCTGGATTGTCTCTGTGGGGATTTCTGCTCCTTCACCCAGGAGATGTTTGTGAGGTCTGATGCTGGACCCGAGGGATCAGACTCTTCTGGTTCAGGGACGGGGTTGAGGTCAGGGCTCTGTGGGACCAGTCCAGCTCTTCCACACCAAACTCACCCAGCCGAGCCCAACGGACCCGAGTCCTGCTGGAACGCAACACCTCCACAAACTGTTCCACAAAGGTGGAACCACATGAAGGTCCAGAACGTCCTGGTCAGCTGCAGCACTAAGATTTACCTTCAGGGGACCCCAGGTCCAACCAACGGGACTGAATCAAACACCTGAGTCTGAGGGGGTGCGTCCCAATACTTGTGTCCATATAGTGCACGAATGAAAGGGACTTCGTGGACAGTGTGTGGAGGTGGCTCCCCCTGCTGGACTTTACCCTACACAACAGCCGTTCATCACATCTTTTCTTTTTACCTTCAACATCTCGATGTTTTTGTTATTTTGTAAATGAGTTTATTTAAAAATGAAGAAAGTTGTGACACATGATGAAGAAAGTCAACAAATTATATTACATCATCTTCTTCAGTCTATTTCAGTCAACACTAAGGCCTCATTCAGACATTGTACCAAAAAGCTGAGGCCTCTGTCTTCTACCTATCATGACGTCATTTCATTATGTGTGGTGCGGAGTATGGGAATCATTTTAGAAAGATAGATAATTATAGATTGAATAGATGACAGTTTTTATGATCCTGTTGAAATCTCTCTATAATTAAAACATATATTCTTTTTGCAGCAGAAAGTCGAGGGAGAGTTCTACTGAAGAGGTCAGAGGGTTAAACAGAGTAAAGATAAAATAAATACACACTTTGTCACAGACCAGAACAAAGTGGAGACAATCAACACGAGAAGCTGCTGCTCACGGTTTGTCCATCACAGCAGGACGACCGACCTGAGATCAGTTCAGGCTGCAAAGCAGCAGCGAGCACAGCCAGCCTGCGCGTTCAGGGGAAAGTGGTGCGAGGAAAAGCTCTTGGCAGAGCGCAGGGAGAGGAAGCTGCAGCTTTGTGATCTGCTCTCTGTGGGAAAGCAGGGAAGTCCATCAAAACGTCAAACGCTTCCTGTCCCCAACGACATTCGCCACCATCACAAACAGAGCAGAGTGCGTCAGAGCCCTCAAAAAAACAAAGCTCCTGCTGGGCAGCGGAGGAACAGGCCAAGAGATAAATCACCAAACTGCTGTGAGGAAGATTCACACCCGACTGTGGATACCAGGACATTTCACCTTTAATCACATGACCTCAGCACAGCCAGAGTCAAAAGGTCACAAAGCGTCACGGGGGGTTGACGTTACTCTCTGACATATTCATGATCTGACGTTTCTATACTGAGTGAACCGCTTCTGTGTTTATTCTATAAATCCAATGTTTGTCCATAATTTCACTTCCACAAATGTAAATGAATCATGTTGACAAAACTCTACCCTGCCCCCCCCCCACTCCCATCTATCCCTCGCTCTCTCACACAGACACAAAGGAGAATCTATTATTCAGCGTTGATGCTGCAGATATGACAGTTCAGATTAATATGCAGCCAAACCAGAGTTTCTCCATCGGCATGAATACAGATGGGGGATGCAGAGTGAAGCATCAACCTGGTAACTATGGTAACTGAACGCACTGTTTAACTAAGTTTACAACAGGAAACTAGAACCTCGTATACATCAAAATTATCAGGTGTACAGGTATAAAAATACATATTAACACAACGCGAGTAAATCTGCTACAAAAAGAAAAAAGAATTGACTGACTCCTGTTCCTCTCACTGCGCCAGGTTCGATGTCGACGGAACCTCGCTGTCTTGCAAGGACTGGATTCTGGAGTTGTGATAACGTGCTTTGTGAGGTCACAGTGACCCCTGACCTTTGACCAAGTCTGATCAGTTTATTCTTGAGTCTGATGTGAAATTGGGATCATGAGAACACGACGTCTGCAGCCTCAGCTCACTGGAGCCGTGGGAAGATGATGGGTACGAAAAATAATGTCAATCGTATTTTCTCGATGAACTTAACTCTCAGCTGATCCGACTGAAACGTAACGTCATTCTTGAAAAGTCCAAAGTCGCAGTGTCCAGACAGAAAGTTGAATAAAGAGTCAGTTTCCCTCCTTCATCCTCTGATTTCATCAGAGCAGCCAGCCCACGCCTTCCCAGCATCCTCTCTGTTCCTCCTCCTCTCTAACCTCTCCTTCTGTTCGCCTCACCTCCCTGCGGTCTGCTGACAGCCGGCTGTGTGTGTTTGTTCAACACGCTCGGGTGCTCCTCTTGGCTTGTGTCTTCCTCCAGGTGCACGCACGCACGCACGCACGCACGCACGCACGCACTTCTATCTATTGTTGTATATTTCTATTTCTTTATATTCCTTCACCCAAGTACTGCATGCTACTTATGTGTTGTCTTCTGCTGCTGTAACACTGCAAATGTCCCCATTGCAGGACTAATAAAAAACTTGTTATCTTATCTTATTAAAAGATTCAAAAACTTTAACATTCGTTTTGACAAAAGAAAAAATCTGAGAAAATTATCAATTCCTAAATTACAACTATATGAATAAAACAAAACAGATTTAGAAAACAAATTACATGTGAAAAATAACTTTATAAAAACTCAACGAAAATTTTATTCTAAATATAATCAAATAAAATTTGGTTGCTTAATGTCCCAGAGGGTGACGACACGTTAACTGTTCAATCTTTTTAAACACAGTAAAGAAAGTTCACCACAGCAGCCATCTCAGTCTCTGGAGCCGTTGTCAGACTTGAGCTCCAGGTGGAATCCAGAGACTCGTCTCCAGAGACTCGTCTCCAGAGCTTCTCCAGAGTTTGTGTTTCACAGCTGAACAACTCAGCAGCAGGTTTTCTGCACAGACTCGTTCACAGCATCAGATCCTCCTCCTGGTTCAGGTGAGAGGGGGGGCAGCCGGGTGCAGCAGACAGAGACAGGAAGTGACGTGTGACCTCTGCTGCAGAGGTCATGTGATCATGTTTACATCACCTGACACCTTCAGCTCTGATCACCACAAACTCTCTTCACATCTTCGTCTGTGTCTTCTTCGTGTGTGTCAGCACTTCTTCACCAGAGAGTTGTTTGAGTTTCTTCATGTTTGTGTCCCGTGTTAGAAGCTCCTCCCCCCCACTCACTCAGTGAATCAGTGGAGGATCCTCTGCTGTTCACACTGCTCCTGGATCTAGACTTTATACAGGAGCTCAGGAGGAGGAAGACAAACTGAGTCTGATCCTCCAGAGAAGAGGGTTCGGGACACATTGTCCCAGAGGAGCAGTGACTCTGTCAATGCACACACTACGCTCATGTTATCATCATCACTACTCATCATTATAAAACAACTCAAAATTCCCATCAGCCCCTGCAGCTGTTCTCATGGTCATTTTCTGAAAACTACAGACTTTCCCTTTAACTTCCAGATGCTGCAGACTGTGTGTTTCATTCATATTGTGAGGACCAGCTTCAGGTTTAAACCGGCGTAGTGAGGACGGCACACTTCTCGCCACAGCCCGGCCGAGCCGCACACCAGGGGTCAGTTGTTCCAACAAGTCTGTCTGGACCTACTCTTTACAACTGACTTAACGTGAACTTAAGGAAAGTCTCAATTACACACAGTCTTAGAGATGCACATACATGTGAACGCCCACTTTATTGCCAATAGACGATGATCCCAGTACGATGGTCAGAGCGATCACAGATAACCAAGTGTCAACCCACTGGTTTTTACAAGCTCTTGGTGTTCTGTTGTTTTATTCTGTTCATGTATTTTAGTGTTTTTCTTTCTTGTGCCCGAGTCCAAGTGTCCATGTTTCCTGTGAGATTTGTTTAGTTTTTTTGAATGGCTGCAAAACTAATTTCCCCTCGGGGACGATAAAGTTGAAATTACTGAACGACAAAGATGCTTATCAATAATATCAATCCGTCACTATCAGTGTTCTGAATGTTTTCCAGAACTGAGAAAGTACTCAAGAGGTTTCAAGGTTTTCCAGAAGAGCAGAGAAATATCAGCAGCAGGCTGAGTTTAAAGATCACACACACACACACAGTGAGGTCTCCATGACTTCAGAGCACATTACATTGATAACTAACCTTAACCATAGTCACTAATAACTAAATCCTAAACTAACCCTAAAACCTCTTCATCTAGAAATCCAATGATTTACTCTATGGGACCTTGTCCCCATAATGTGATTGTGTAACACAAACATGTGCCCACAACATGAGTAATACCTGCCCACATGCAAACACACACCCGGCCAACACACACGGTTCTGAAGCCATCCTTATCAGGACCTTAAACCTTATCCCTATCATTAAGCATGAGGAGTGTAGTCTCAGGACTGGGCTCTGGTCCTCATGGTGTGTACTGGTCCTGAAAGCGTGTCTCAGGGATACTGGAAAACAGAATACAAGTACAAGTGCGCACACGCCTCCAAGACAACCTTCTCCTCCAAGACAACCTTCTCCTCCAAGACAACCTTCACCTCCAAGACAACCTTCTCCTCCAAGACAACCTTCACCTCCAAGACAACCTTCACCTCCAAGACAACCTTCACCTCCAAGACAACCTTCACCTCCAAGACAACCTTCTCCTCCAAGACAACCTTCACCTCCAAGACAACCTTCACCTCCAAGACAACCTTCTCCAAGACAACCTCTCAAGACAACCTTCACCTCCAAGCTGCCCTCACACAGGTTCCTCTAGATATACAGAGTAGATCGAGATCCATGAAGAATTCAACTAAAACTAAAAGCGTCCCATCTCACTGTTTAAAGAGACACTTCACACCTCAGAGTTTGAGCTGGACACTAAATGATATGACTGATCTTTGATGAAACACATTAATGCTGCTTTTAATATCACATTTATAAAAAATCCACATATATATTTTGGCCATGGCCCATAGCGCCACCTAGTGTTTCAAACTGTGTGGGACCTTTCAGGACCAGTGTTCACAGAGTCTCCACGTCAGGACATTTTTATACATTTACGAAAAAGTCTCTAATCAAAGGTGGGCGGCCCCCCCGCCGCCAGCGACCGCTCGTCAGTGTGAATCTGTGAAGCTGTTTCCAGGGAGACACATCACCCACAACTTAGGGTGAAATACACTTTAAATGAAGTGAAACTAATTCCTGACTCCGCCTCCTGATCTGGATCCAAACCAAAATTCTTCTGACTCATCACATCCTTCTTCCAAGTCTACTGGGATCAGTGGTTTGTGTGATGTTAACAAACAAAGGACAGCCAGTCGTCCTCCGTAACGTGTCCCTGACCAGATTGGAGCGCTGCACGTTTAAAAACACACTGACCGCTTGTTACACATATGACTCAGTGACACCCCCCCCCGTCCATGTGTGTCATGCCTCCTTTAATGTGCCACAGGAAGTGAAGTCACCAATGACAGAATCTTATAAACAAGATTTTCCTCAAATTAAGGAAATGGGTCAGAGTGATTGGCAACACACAACTTCTTCATTTTAATACAAACTTTTTTCTGACAACTGCTCGTCACTCTGAACTAAAATAGCTCGACTCATACGGACTGTACGACCTTTATGATTCATACTTAAGATAATCAGGGTCTTTATTTTTCCTCTTTTCACTTGGACCTATCTTCTGAATTTTTTGTCGTCAGATCATCGTCTGAGCTTATCAGCAGAGTTCTCCGATGACTTTATACCACAGATTGTAAATAAAGATGGACAATATGACGGCTCCCGAAAGTGAGGACAAAACATTTTCATCGTCCCCTGGTGTCTGGCTGCAGTACAGGTCATTAACCTCCTCCATGTCAGCAGATGGGACATGGAGCAAACAAAAAAAATCAGAGTAGACGTTAAATAAATGTTTGTCAAAGATGTTTCTGTCGTTTCAGGTCGTTCTCATATCTCTGATGTTTGTTCAAGTGTTTCTGATCAGTTGGGTTTGAATCAGTTATTTGATGATATAAAAACAGGCTGTGGCTGAGGGGGAGAGTGGTCGACCTCCAACCAGAAGGTCGGCGGTTCATAGATGTTATTAAATGCACTAATTGTAAGTTGCCAAATTATATGTAATGATATAAAAAAGGGTGTCATGATTGACAGCTGAGACTGACTCAGGATTGGTTGAGAGCATGTATGGGCAGGATTTAAATACCTGTTCCACTACAGACTGACATCTTTTGCCTATTTTACTTGAACAAGGAAGATTGGCAGCCACAGACTCCCATACAAATGATTCAGGCTGCAATTTCAATCAGATGTTTAATGAACTTATAAGACAAGAAAGCACCAGAGTTTTATAAAAAAGTATCAGATGTTAAAATGAAATTATTTTGAGCTGTTTTGTCTGATATCACATCTGCTGATGTTTGTTTTCATGATGAGCCATGGTGGTGAAGGTGAGTACATCTGAAACACTCCTTTATTTGATCTGAACACCTTAAGACATGAACATGTGAGGATGACTGATGCACACATGAAGAACACACACAGGAACGTCAGGAGTCAGAGTACGACCTGCACATGAAGCAGAAATCCACATCAACCACCACCACGAAGGTCCTGAACGTCAGTACAGCTCCAGTCCCTCCGAGTCAAACTGAAAATATTCCAGTGACTCGACGCGCTGCTCTCAACAGCTGCCTGACTGTGATGCACCAACTCGTGGGCCCCGGGGCCAGGAGCTTAAATTAAAAACATTCGGTTGGGTTCAAGCTGTGGAAGCTTTAGGTTTGTTAATTGTCAATCTTTTATCATTTCACATTTCGAATCTTGTAATTGAATAGGTTAAATTAAATGATAAAAAAGAAGTAGAGGATCAATAAGAATGAATTTAATTTAATCAATATGTATTTTTATTTAAAATCTGAAATTCTTTTCTATTTATCTTAACATGTTTTGAACATTTTTTTATTTATTTCTAATTTACATGTTGATACTTTAAGATGTATTTTTATTTATATTCTGAACATTTCTTAGATTTTTTCATTTTTAAACATTTCTTTATTGAGAATTTTTTTCTCTTTCTACCTTTATATTTTCATAGTTTTTCTATTTCTATTTATTTGTATTATATTTTGAACATTTTCAATTGTATTTATTATATTTATATCACTTACTATTTTATTTATGCTTTGATACTTTTTCTATTTTACTGTATTTATTTCAGATATTGTTTGTGTTATTATCTACATATGGCTGGTTTGTCAATATAAAAAAATCGAAGGTTTAAATTTAGTTGCTCACTGACTCTCTCCTTGCTATTAATGTATTCATGTTTTGAAATTGTATTATTTCTTCAGTGATAAAGTCTGAAGAGCAGTTTCCAAAACGTTGTGAATGATAAAAAAGAAATTCAAGATTAAACATCTTTAATATTTGAGATTGAAGAAGCTTCAATCAACTTTCTTCTCAATTTGTGCTCTGATACTTTTCCACATTGTGAAGCGACGACTCTATCGTCTCTCTCTGAGGACAGGAGGTGTACTGTTCGGACCCGAAAACATGAACCAGAACGAATGAAGCACAATGACCCAAAGGCCCTGACCCCACACAAACCACCTCAACATGTCGCTGAGCTGCATCAGGAGACTCGAGCAGTGACGTAAAACCAGAGAGGAAATCCTGCTGAGCAGTGAGACGTGACATTACCAACTTTTAATTAGAAATGAAATGTTCACCAGTTCTCAAAGAGCAACACCGATATGTTTCATTCACAGGAGATAAAAACTTATCTGTGGAAAATAAAACTGAAAAATGTATCTACCATGAAAAGTTGTACATCAACATTTCTTCTCTGGTTTTACTTTGGTCAGATTCAGACGACCTACAGCGACACCTTGAGGCCATCTGAGCGACCATGACCCCTGACCCTGGACCCAGAGTCCCGCCCCTCCGATGGTCCGGACAAAGCACATGAGGGACTGGATGGGTCATGCGGCGAATGTGGACGACACCCACACCCCCTCCCAGCCAACAGCAGGCGTCCGGTACTTACTTGTGCGTCGCGGCCAGGCGAGCGTTTGGCTTGCGCCAGCGTGTGCAGGATTTCATTAAGGAGGGGGCAGTCCTACGAGCGCCCATGTGTGTTTACAATCAGAGAGAGGAAAGAGAAAGAAGGCATTCAATGCAAAAACAACACACCAGGCTCAAAGGACAATGTCTGAGGTTTGAGTTGGAGCCGGGCGGCTGGAAAAAAACTAATCAACTCAGTTCAACATGCAGATGTCAAAACCTCATCAGACACTCACAACACGTGCTCCACTCGTGTCTTTCTTCTAGTAGTTTCAGACCTGACACCATATACAACAGTATATACCTTTAAGAGCGGGTGCAACGTTCGCGCGAGTCTCCCTTTACAACCGGACGAGGGTACGGTCACACATATGCGAATGTGAAGCGAATATCGCAGGTCAAAGTTCACACACGCAAAGGAGGTGTATTGTTTGTAAATATAAAGTCATGAACTTACTGTACAGTAAAAGCTTTACTAACATGTTAAGTTAAGAGGGTTAGGGTTAGGTATCGTATCTAAACAAAAGTTTTGGTACCGTGACAACACTAGACTGAACCCGAATACCACTTAAAAATGTTTGTCCAAACCTGGACCTATCGGCTCGGGTCGGATGACCACACTTTCTCACACACATTTAATTTTCTTAGTTGTTTTCTAATTCATTACATCTCATCTGAAACATTACCTCCAACTGAGACTGTAAATAAAAATGGACGACGCGACAGCCTGCAATAGTAAATCCAAATCATCTGGATCGCCCCTGGTGGCTGGCTGTAGTATAAGTCATAACACCTGCCTCCTCCATGTCGGCAGATGGGACATGGAGATGGTATAAAACCAGGCTGAGACGTGATGATTGACAGCTGAGACACCTGATTGGTGGCGTGTGTATGGGCGGGACCTGGTTACCACAGACATCATTGGTGGCAGATGGCAGCGTTTGTATGTTTGTAAGAACCGAGATGTGACTTGAGCTTCATAGTGAAAAGTCTGTGTTGTCTGTGCTGGTAACTGCTGCTCTTCCATCAACTCCAGATTTAAATTCAATTTCATACCAGGAAGAAAAAAATGACATTTCCTGGATTATTCTCCAATTTCTGGCTCATCCCATAAACTGTTATGAAAACAAGGGATTAGAGAGAAATGAAAGAAGCTTGTCGACAGGCGTACAAACTCGTCTTCATCCTGCTGCTCACAGACGAAGGATCGCTTTGTTTGATTTCATCATCTCAGACTGATCGTCTTTACTTCGACTGAGCTGCAGGTTTGTTCCTCTCATGTAATCACTGTTTCTACATCTGAGACCTTTACATGACGACATTCAAGTCACAGATAATCAAGGACAGAAAGGTCGACATCACGGTTCTGAAGACTCCAGGTTAACTAAAGCTGCAGTGGCAGCAGTAAATGATAACATTATTATTCTCAACTGTTTGAACAGAGTTGGAGTTGTGTGAACATCAAATTATGTTCAAATTACAGTGGAAACTGGTTATTTTCATCGAAATGAAAAAAAAAATCTGACTATGGAGAAGGGAAGTCTATGAGTTTGGTGATTGGGAGCAGAGAGTTTGAATTTAAGGGACTGGAGTGAAGGTGTGAACTCTGAGTGAAGTTCACCCTGTTCATTTGGTGCATTTGAACAAGTGGGGAGTACTGTAGAGTACTGTAGAGTACTGTAGAGAACTGTAGTACTGTGGAGTACTGTAGTACTGTAGTACTGTAAGTACTGTAAAGTAGTGTACTGTGAGTACTGTGAGTACTGGTGAAGTACTGTAGTGCTGTAGAGTACTGTAGTGTCTGTAGAGTGTAGTACTGGAGAACTGTAGAGTACTGTAGTGCTGTAGAGTAGAGTGCTGTGGAGTACTGTGAAGGTGCTGCTAGCTATACCATCATGATGTTACCATGGCAACCAAATGAAGCTTCAGTCATTTCCTCCATTCAAATAGAAAGACTACTACCCCCCCAACTGACAACACGCCCACTTCAGATGCCGTCTATAAACCAATCAGAGTCAAGTATAGGTAGACTCCGCCCACGTAGGTGATGACGACAGGACGTACGTATGTCAGACTAAATTCTTTACTCCCTAAATTACAATGTGAAACCAGAACTAACAGATCAAAGGAAACATGGAAGCTTCAGACTCAGATCAGAAAACGACCTCCGCTCCGACGGCAGCAGAACGTCGCCGGTTTGTCACCGTCAGTGAATAAATCCTCACTTTAACAACGACGGGTTAACCTTCTGCTCCTGATGCCTGTATGTTACTATGGTTACCAGAGGATGTTACATTACACTCTCAACAGTCCAATATATTTCACTCGGAGGCCGACAGACGACGCTCAGTCCAGTTAACAGCTTTTCACCAGAGCTGCTTCGAAGTCAGACTGAACCAAACTAAACTCACCATGTGCCAGAAACCATACATTTCCTCTGGACCTGTCGCAGTCGTCTTTATTTTGTGTAATCAAGTAGTTTGACACACTTCACTTCCTGTTTTTTATAAAAGCTCCAGAATAAAACGCTGTTGTGGCTCTGGTCCGCTTCTCACAGACGACTGAAGCAGTTTATATCAAACAAACAAAAAACACCTTCAGTCATCATCCTGTGACGTTTTGAAGAGTGTGATCTATTTTTAATATTCTCTATTTTTACTGAGGGTGTTTCTGTTTCTAAGAAACAACATGAAGGACCCGTTTAGACACAACTAGAAAACCACTCAACACAAGGTTGTGTCCACAGTTTGAGTTCAGTGACAATCCATCAAACTACAACACTGAACAGAGCCGTGGGAAATGAAGGTGCAGCCACTCCGACTGAAGTTGGGCAGGTTTGTGTTGTTGTGGGCTCTTACCTCGATGCTGGTACTAAGGCTGGGCAGAGTGTCCGAGGTCACTGTTGTGCTTTGAAGGCTGGAGAAGTCCCACAGGTTAACGGGTGCCATGGGGTCCGCCCCCTTGGAAGACTCTGCCCATCGCTGACTGTCCAATAAGGTCACTTCGTAAAACTCCTGGATATCTGACAGAGTGGACAGAATCAGACATTTAACTTCACGCAGCACATTTTCATGATTAAAGTTGATGAATCTCGCTTTTTCCTGAGCAAACAGAACTTACTGGGTTTCATCAGCTAACTATATTTTGTGTATTAGTTTCAGGTTAATCTTGAATGCAGGAAATAAGGTGATGAATATTTCCTCCACCACTGACTAATATTAGTATTAAACTTAAGACTGCGTCCCTCCACAGATTCACTCTAATGCTCCATCTTTCACAGAAGCATCAGTATCAGTGATATGATGTTTGATGATATGAAGACTTGTATTTTACAGAATAGACTATGCAGAAAAAGATCTACTGTATTTTGTATACAAATAATTGTTTATTTAATATTTGCATTTATAGTTATAATAAAGTTTATGGTCAAACTGTAAATTATAAAATCTTAACTATATTTCCTTCTTTTTTTAAATCTCCATAAGTTATTTGAACTATGAACGTTTTTCTCTGCTGCTCTCTGGTACCACTGCACGTTATCAACACGTTGAGCGTACAATGGGATGAGCTTTAGCTTTCCAGTACAAAAAGAACTAATGTTCCAGCTATTATAATTAATATTTTAGAAAAATTTAAACAGGATCATACAAACAACAATCTCCTGTTTGTTTTCAGAGAGTTATGGTTTTAAGAAGGAAACTGTAAAAACTAAGAACTGGTGTAAAAATTACTTAAAACAACAACAGACGGAGGAAACTGTTGAAAAGAGAAGAAGTTAATCAGCTTCAGTGAAAACATGGTTCTTTCACTCTTTTTTCTTAAAAACATATTTAACATACATGTTAAATATGTACGTATGTAATGTGTAATATATACATACATAATAATGAATAACAGCTATTAATTCACTGTCGTTTAGATTGTCCTGACGTTGAGTTTTGGATCAGAGTATAATCAGCTACGAGCAGCGTCATTAACATGAGGCCTCAAGACAATGAACTTTGATGACTGATGAACCGATTGATTGATATTCGGAGTCTTTCCCTGCAGACGACAGTCCGTCCGTTTACATGAGGCCGACGTTATAAAAAGCCTCCAGGCCAGAAGCCACGTCCAACTTGACGTGTTATTTTAGGACGCACAATTCTGAAGAGGCCTTACAGAAATAACCGAGGCTTTCTTTGGATCGGTGACCGCCGGCCACACGGCACAGATGTTTCCCCATAAACCATCAGATCAGCACTTCAACAGCTCCTTGTGATGACCTCACTGCAGCGAGCGACCTCAACATCTGACCCACTGAGTCCGTCAGGGTGAAACTGCTGTTTCCACACCAACTGAAACTTATATACACTCACTGATCCTCTTTATATACACTCACTGATCCTCTTTATATACACTCACTGATCCTCTTTATATACACTCACTGATCCTCTTTATATACACTCACTGATCCTCTTTATATACACTCACTGATCCTCTTTATATACACTCACTGATCCTCTTTATATACACTCACTGATCCTCTTTATATACAGTCACTGATCCTCTGTATATACACTCACTGATCCTCTTTATATACAGTCACTGATCGTCTGTATATACACTCACTGATCCTCTTTATATACAGTCACTGATCCTCTTTATATACAGTCACTGATCCTCTTTATATACAGTCACTGATCCTCTTTATATACAGTCACTGATCATCTTTATATACAGTCACTGATGGTCTTTATATACAGTCACTGATCCTCTTTATATACAGTCACTGATCCTCTTTATATACAGTCACTGATGGTCTTTATATACAGTCACTGATGGTCTTTATATACAGTCACTGATCATCTTTATATACAGTCACTGATCGTCTTTATATACAGTCACTGATCATCTTTATATACAGTCACTGATCCTCTTTATATACAGTCACTGATGGTCTTTATATACAGTCACTGATGGTCTTTATATACAGTCACTGATGGTCTTTATATACAGTCACTGATGGTCTTTATATACAGTCACTGATGGTCTTTATATACAGTCACTGATGGTCTTTATATACAGTCACTGATCATCTTTATATACAGTCACTGATCATCTTTATATACAGTCACTGATCCCTTTCAGGTGTGAAGGAGAACACAGTCCAGTTCTACTGGTGTTGTGAACAACTTCCTTCTGCACAGCTCTTTCACAATAAAAGCCTTCACATGCCTCAGCCATGGCACAGCATTGCCACGTGGAGCTGCTGCAGTATCTCCACTAACCCCAACAAGAATCATCGCCCTATGGTTGTTTGTCTCCACCAACCAGTGCAGTGTCAGTCTACATAAAGTTTTTTACAGACTCATATGACGTCACAGTGACCTTTGACCTCTGACCACCAAAAACGAATCAGTTAATCTGTGACCGACGGACTGACAACCTGAAAACATAATGCAGCCACTAGGTGTCGCTGCCTTGGAGACATGAAAACCCTTCTTCATATCGTGTGTGATTCTACTTTAACAAGACTAACACTGAAACCCTGAAAACAAAGATTTGACTTTTCACTGAAATCATCAGGTGTTATGTAATTTCTTCTGTTGGCTGAAAATAGCTCCACATATCAACATCGTACAGAAGCTGATGTCAGACCTAAAAATACCAACTTCCTTCTTTGTTTCCAAACTCGTTGCAAGGTTTGTTTCTCTCTCTTCATAGTGGTTGTATTAATTCAGTGGTTTTGGCCTCAGCAGTGTGGGGATATCAAAGCCTGCTGGTCGCTAGTGGTCGACTTACTGCACTGATGTCTACTTGTTATTCTATTCATTGTTTCAGTTATTAGTCCTTTTGTCTGTTAAAGTTGTTCAAACTGAGTATTTGTGCTTTTCTCTGAACTTAAATCTTCAAGACAGATTTAAGCAGCAGAGACAGGAAAACAGTCTCCAGCAGGCGGCAACTCTCCAAACGCTGGCGGGTTGTTGTCGTGGTGCAGCGGGTTTCTCAGCCGTTAGTCTGAGCGTCCTCCAGGGACGCCCTTAAACACTGCGCTGTATTGATGTCTAATAAAAAGCCACCTCTGTGGAATAGTGGGAGACTGTGAAGAGATCATTTTACAGTGAAAGCAGCGAGCTGTGTCCCAAGTTAGAGCCGCATGTTCGACCGTTACCACAGCACAGTCTGGAGCAGTGAGCTTCTACACAACCTCAACACACTTGGTATTTCCTACCAACATTTCAGAAGACTCACATTTTTATATTCATCAGTAGCAATTAAGGTTGTTGACTGTTTAATGTAGAAATGTTCCTCCTGTGCATATGTTGGTATTTTTACTTCCTGTGATGTCATTTCCTAAAGAATCTACAAATGCTTCATGTCTCTAAAATCTGTACAAGCACAGCTAAAAGTTCTGTTTGTCAATAAATCATAAAAGTATGCAAATTGTGTTAGAAATTCTTAAAATACAAAAATCTTTTTCATCAAAACACAAAACATAGTGATTCTTAAGATTCTAAATATAGAAGCATGAGCTAAACGTTTCTTAACTCTCCGTAAATAATTTGAACTTTGAACATTTTTTAGTTTCTGAGATTTCTCTGCTCCTCTCTCTGGCTCCACCACACATCACAAAACGTAATGACGTCATGATTGGCGTACAATAAGATGAGGTAAAAGACAGAGGTCTTGACTTCTGCTACAAAATGTTCTCAATATTAAAGGGGACATATCATGCAAATTCCACTTTGTTAGTGCTTCTACACGTTAATGTGGGTATCTGGCTCATGTCTACCAACCCAGAAACTCTGGGGAAAGTCTCCCTACATGGCCTTCTGTGGAGGGCTGTTTTATACAGGGTAAAAAGCTGTTTGAAATGATCCTTGTGGTATTTTGACCAAAGTATGTTACAGACATTTCATTAAGACCCCAAGGAACCAGATCAACTTGTGGTCAAATGGGCATGCTATGTCCCCTTTACAGCTTTTTTATTTTAGAATAATTGAAACAGGAAACGGCATCCGAGGTTTCAATCATTTCAAAAGAAAAAATGAAAACCTTGGCGGGTTCTAGTGTGAAATGTTTCTGTGTTTTATGTCCCAGTAAACTGGAAATCTGTAAAGATATACTTTTATTTTTACATAAAAAATGTGTTTATTTTCGCAAAGTTCTATATATTTTTCTGTAGCTGTTTTTTTCTGTTGATATATATGTATTTAAACCAACATTTATGGTTCAACTGTAAAATATCAAATCTTAATTACTTTGTAA
Organism: Hippoglossus stenolepis; assembly: GCF_022539355.2. Lineage (NCBI taxonomy): Eukaryota > Metazoa > Chordata > Actinopteri > Pleuronectiformes > Pleuronectidae > Hippoglossus > Hippoglossus stenolepis. Next base: position 24,524,188 of record NC_061493.1, on the reverse strand, counting down.
ATTGAACATGTTAGTTTTGAACTGACAAACAATTCAAGACATCACCAGTTTGAACACCATGAACTATTTAGTCACAGGAGTCATTAGCTGCAGCCTCAGTTCTCATCTTTGAACCACAATTAGCTGAACAGGATCCAAATCTGTTCAACTGAAGGTGGTTTATCAGATTGAAAAGAGGCGACGGGCGCCATCTGTTTCTCTGAGGGGAATCAGGCCAGTCTGAACTCAAAGAATGGACAGAGAAACTGCAGCACACAGCTCTCATGCTGTAAATGGTGGAGGATTATGGACTGGGGGGTAATCGTCATGTCCACTGAGGGATTACACTGTGCTCGGCCTGCTGCAGACATCTCTTTTTGGGGGGTTTGGCAGATTGGAAACTGTGCAGCAGAAATCTATTTTTCATCAGATGCTGGGACGTCAGGGTGAGCGTGACAAACACACAGAGGGAGACTGCATGCTGAAGTAGTTGAGAATAAAAAACACAATGCAGAGTCAATAAATGAATTATTATTTAAGATCAGGAGTCGAAGCCGGCAGCGCTCAGGTTTGTCCCCCCCCCCCGAGCTGATGGGATGAAGGAGAACAGCGAATGGAGCCGTTTCTCCAGACACACTACGTTTAAACCACAGCAGAAGAAGACAAGGTGTTTAAGAAGAGCTGCTGTCAAAGCTCAGAGAACAGTTAAGTTCTGTTACAACAAAGTTCTGTTATAATAAAGTTCGTTTTCAATAAAGTTCAGTTATGAATAAGTTAAATAAAAGTTCTGTTAAAATAAAGAATAAACGTATTTTGTGAGGTCGCAGTGACCTTTGATCTTTAACCACCAAAATCATACCAATCCATCCTTGAGTTCAACTGAAAGTTTGATGCTAATTTGAAGAAATTTCATCAAAATGTTTGTGAGATTTCTTGTTAACCAGAATGAGAACGGAAGGACAAACTGAAAATGTAATGCCTCCGGCCACCAGGTGTCACTGGAGTAGAGGCATAAAAAAAATATTAAAAAAAGAACAAATGATGTTACGTTAAGATTAATCGCACTTTGTACTGATATATATTATATCAAATATTTAATCAAGTAATTATAGATTATCTGCAGGTTGTCAATGAAAATGATCATTAACTCATATGTAGCTTTTATTAACTGTTGATATATTCAGCTCATGTTCTATTCTCACTGTCGCTGACTGTTGGCTGACGGACAGACGAAGACGAAGACGAAGGGTGCAGGAACGAGGCCACCGAGTTCACACTGACGATTCCCACTCATCCATTAATGATGAAGATGCTAAGAGCAGGAACCTGAGGTGGATGCAGAAGGAACAGAAACGAGCAGAGTCCTTCCATGACCCAGAGTCAGCTGATTCACAGATTTAGGCTACGACCACACGACCACGTTTTCAAACACGAGCGCTTCGTATCAGTTACGATCCCTGTCCACAATAACACATGAAAACGCATTTCACATGACCGCTAACGTACACTGAGCATGCACGTGTAAACAGAATAACATCTGGTCTCCTCCACATGTACACGGCAGCATCATGAGCAGCAGCTACAGGGTCAGTAACACTTTGATTCTCCATGTTCTGTTCTACTCTGGTCTCTGAGGCCGCTGCTGCTGGTTTTCTTCTGGAAGGGGGTCATGTGACATGAGCCTGACGAATCAGTGAAGGCTACGTCGTGACTACGTGTTATTTCCAAACATCTCAGTTTCTGCTCGTCCAGACTAAAACGCAGCCTCAGGGTTTTCAGACTAACACGGGACCAGCAGCGTTTACACACTTCCCTGTTTTAGTAGAGTTGTGTGGACGTCAGACGGATCCGTAGAAGAGTTGATGCGTTTTCAAATGAAAACGCAGTCGTGTGGACGTAGCCTCAGTCTGTGACTAAGCAACCACCTGCAGAGTTATGTGATGCATGTTTTCAGGTGTTAGTGTGGATTGAGATTACTTCTGTTATGGAGCTAAACCTCTGGTTTTCATTCCAAAACGTTCTAAAACTCAAACGTCTCAGTGTGGACAGAGCCTCAGTGAGTGAGTCAGCCCTGGGAACCTCAAACAGATCTAACCACATTCCCGTTTGGGCCGTTAACCCTGCAGCAGCGTCTCTGTTTGCCCAGATCCTGATGCTGCTGCCAAAACGCCACACAAACAACTTCAGCTGGAAACCTGCAGGGTGACTTCTATTCCTTTATTAACTCTTCCAAAGACAAGAATATGTTTCATCTCCACACAGGATGTTTACGCTCATGAACTCATGTGACTCGGTGAAGACAGAAACCAACCTTCAGCTGCTTCATTGTTTTTCATTCAATTCCAGGATTCTTTTTCCAGTATGTTTTACCTGAGGTTTCTGAAAAACCACCGGTCAACCATCAGCTCTGTGATTTATTAGAAAAACACAACAGGGTTTATTATCCTGCAGGTCGCTCACAGTGCAGAGTCACTGTTATTGATCATCTCTGAACTCGTCAGCTACTTTCAAAAACATGGAGATTTGAAAGAATCTGCATTTCTTTGTCACATTTTCATATTCCCACAAAGAAACTGAGAAATCTGCAAACAAACCTTTTTTTGACTGTTTTTGGTTTTCCAGGATATTTCGGGCGTTTTTGAAATTTTTCCAAAAACTAGAAATCTTCCAGGTTAGAACGCCGAACAGTAGCAGAGTGACGATTTAAATCAGGAGCCATTCCATCAAAGAATAAGGATTCTGAATAAGTTCGGACACTTCCAGGTTTTTTTCATCCAGATGTTGCTGCCGTGTGCTCTGGCTGCGTACTCAACCATCGCCCTCGGACAATCACACAAACACATCGATAAACTTAATGACCTCTCGCCCCGCTGTCAAGGCGCGCACAGAGCAAATGAGCGCGAGGATGGCTGCAGCCATGATGCCTGACTCTTTCCTACAGATCTACAAGGATCCGAGCGGTCGCCAGGAAACACTTTGACCTTTGATAGAAGATCTTAAGCAGTTTACTCCACATTAGAGCTGTAAGGGTTAATCCACACATATCTGAGGAATGAAACAAGAGTCTGAGATTTTGGCAGCACCAATCCACGAGCTGATGCATCCCAACCTCTGCATGAAATTAAAAATAAAACCCTGCTGTTGACTTTTAATAATCTGCAGCCACACAACACTTCAACCCTGTCGTCCTGCAGTTCATACGGAGACAACTCCAATGTATTTTATAAAAATGTAAAAAGATATCGCCACTGAACCGGATCATACTACATCATCACAAATATATCTTTTTGTTTTTCTAATCAGACTTTTATCTGATTCGACTCCACATATAAATCCATCTGATTCTGGACTCGGTGACGTAAACACAGACGAGGGCCTTGTTTGTCAAACCTTTTCCTGACTTATTTACGCACTAGTTTCTGTTCCGTTAGAGTTGAGTTTGTCAGAACACCTGATCACACTTTTCAGACAGACCCTGGCAGAGCCAAAGTTGTTCCCAGGTGGTTTGGTGATCCTGGGGAAGCAGAGAGGCGGCGGTCATACCTATGAGAGCCTGGAACAGGTTGCTCTGGAAGATGTCGATGACCCTCTGGATGGAGTGTCGGAGCTGCCGATCCTCTGTGTGGTTCAGCTTGGCCCGGTACTCCTCCAGCAGCAGCAGCGCTCGCTGGGCATCTGGACGACAGGAGGAGGAAGCAGCAGAGGTGAGTCTGGGATACAACAGAGCCGAGCAGAGCCGCCGTCCATTCATTCTCATGAAAACTGATCTGAGCCTCGATGGCAGCAAAGTGCAGCTTCAGCTCAGCAGACACAACTGCTCTGTGCTGCAGTAATCCCTCAGTGATTGAACACTGACCTGAACTGAGCGTGTGCACATAACAGAGCTAACTCATCCTGTGAAGTCCAAACACAAACTAAGGAATGAAATGTAAAAGTCAGTTTAGGTTGAGAGGAGGAGGAAGCATCAGATCTGCTGCTGAGCAAACAAACTACACAAAACACACTAAATCTACACACAATAAATCCACACACATATACATAGATATGTACATTTATACATGTATATAAACACACATTATATACACACACACACACATATGTGTACATGTAAATACAGGCAAATAAATACATGTGTATATATACACAGATATTATACACACATATTTATATAGAAGTGTCCAGAGTTGATGTGTGGTAGTAGATCACATGTCAATGTGTGTGTGTGTGTGTGTGTGTGTATATATATATATACACACACACACACACACACACACACACACTCATACTAAGTGACTATAATAAGTCTGTAACACACAGTGGTAGTCAAAGTGTTCCGTGTTGGAGGTGAAGCAGCTTCACGGTTCAGTCCTGAGACTAAATATTTGATTCATATCAGAGTTTATTTTTAGTTTGGCTCGTCCCCGGACAAGGTGCCCCACATACAACTTGGTTAGCAACAGCGGCTAACGGGCTAGCCCTACTTTAACTCTGTTCACCTGCCTGGCACGGCTCGGCCCGGCTCGGCCCGGTGCAGGAGAAGCCGTGTGAGGGGTGTGGGGGTCGGGTGTGTGTGTGTGAACGCGTCGGGCTCAGTTTGAGGGAGTTTTCGGTTCGGAACCCGCCTCACTTCACTTGGTTAGCCGAGGCTAGCGGGCTAGTTAATATGTTAAGTGAAAGCGGCTTACCTTTCTTTCGGACGGGCATGGTACGGTCTGGCTCGGCTCGGTATGGCGCTAGGTCCGTGTTAGCCTCATTCGCTCCGCCACACAGGGTCGGGTTGTTGAATCGGTGCCTGCTCCGGTTGGAGCCCGCTGTCACCGCTCCAGGTCCGGGCTGAAGGGGATCCTCCACGACGACACCAAGTTCCGCTCCGGCAAACAAACTCCCTGCCAGGGGACAAGCGGGAGAGCAGCGCCGAGCCTCCGGGGAACCGGCGACAAAAACACGGCTCAAAGTGTCACCGAGGGCGGGACGAGCCGGAGAGGAGCCCCGTGTCTTACCGACTCTCTGAGCTGTAGTTCCCCGTCAGAGAGGCTCCTTGTCCCGGCGTGCACAGCGCAGACTGACCGCGGTGGCCACACGGGGCTGGATATAAAAAGTGTGGATGTGTCTTCACCGACTGAGACCTGCGGCTGCCAAACTCCGGAGAAACTGTTTCCGGCAGGAGGAGCACCGGGAGGAGCACCGGGCGGAGCACCGGGAGGAGCCCCGGGCGGAACACCGGGAGGAGCACCGGGAGGAGCCCCGCTGTCGCTGCTCCGGTGGAGGCGGAGGATCCGCTCCGAAGCTCTGGTGTTTATCCCGGGTACAAAACTTCCATGCAGCTGGCACTCTGAGTCAAACCGTGCCAACCCCAGTGTGAATTATCCCGCACGGCCCCGGGCTCTTCTCACTGTTGTTCCTGCGGTGCGTGCGTGTCAAACTTCTCTCACGGTGAAGCCCTCCTCTTCCTCCTCTTCCTCCTCCTCCTCCTCAGGTCCACTAATTCCAAACTTTCCTCCAAAATGGCGTCTCACAGAGCTGGAACTGTGAACCATGTGATTTCCAAAAGGCTCTACCCCTCCGACCTGCTGCCCAATCATACAGCTCACCTCCAGGCCGAGGAGGAGGAGGAGGAGGGTCTGGGTGAGGAGAGGAGGAAGGTGAGAGTCTGAGGAAAGAGAGGAAGAGGAGGAAGAGAGTGAGGAGAGGAGGAAGGTGAGAGTCTGAGGAAAGAGAGGAAGAGGAGGAGGGTGAGGAGAGGAGGAAGGTAAGAGTCTGAGGAAAGAGAGGGAGAGGAAGAGAGTTAGGAGAGGAGGAAGGTGAGAGTCTGAGGAAAGAGGAGGGTGAGGAGAGGAGGAAGGTGAGAGTCTGAGGAAAGAGAGGAAGAGGGTGAGGAGAGTGAGGAGAGGAGGAAGGTGAGAGTCTGAGGAAAGAGAGGAAGAGGAGGAGGGTGAGGAGAGGAGGAAGGTAAGAGTCTGAGGAAAGAGAGGAAGAGGAGGAAGAGAGTTAGGAGAGGAGGAAGGTGAGAGTCTGAGGAAAGAGAGGAAGAGGAGGAGGGTGAGGAGAGGAGGAAGGTGAGAGTCTGAGGAAAGAGAGGAAGAGGGGGAGGAGAGGAGAGGAGGAAGGTGAGAGTCTGAGAAAGAGAGGAAGAGGAGGAGGGTGAGGAGAGGAGAGGAGGAAGGTGAGAGTCTGAGGAAAGAGAGGAAGAGGAGGAGGGTGAGGAGAGGAGGAAGGTAAGAGTCTGAGGAAAGAGAGGAAGAGGAGGAAGAGAGTTAGGAGAGGAGGAAGGTGAGAGTCTCAGGAAAGAGGAAGAGGAGGAGGAGGGTTAGGAGAGGAGGAAGGTGAGAGTCTGAGGAAAGAGAGGAAGAGGAGGGTCTCGGTTAGGAAGGGGAGAGTCTTAGGAAAGTGAGGGAGAGGAGGAAGGTGAGAGTCTCAGGAAAGAGGAAGAGGAGGAGGAGGGTTAGGAGAGGAGGAAGGTGAGAGTCTGAGGAAAGAGAGGAAGAGGAGGAGGGTGAGGAGAGGAGGAAGGTGAGAGTCTGAGGAAAGAGAGGAAGAGGAGGGTCTCGGTTAGGAGAGGAGGAAGGTGAGAGTCTTAGGAAAGTGAGGGAGAGGAGGAAGGTGAGAGTCTGAGGAAAGAGAGGAGGAGGGTCTGGGTGGAGAGAGGAGGAAGGTGAGAGTCTGAGGAAAAGAGGAAGAGGAGGGTTAGTAGGGGAGGAAGGTGGGTTAGGGTTAGCAAGAGAGGAGGAGGATCTGAGGAGAGGAGGAAGGGGAGAGTCTGAGGAAAGAGAGGAAGATGAGGAGGGTTAGGAGAGGAGGAAGGTGAAAGAGAGGAAAAGGAGGAGGGTTAGGAGAGGAGGAAGGTAAGAGTCTGATGAAAGTGAGGAAGAGGAGGAGGAGGGTAAGGAGAGGAGGAAGGTGAGAGTCTGAGGAAAGAGAGGAAGAGGAGGAAGGTTAGGAGAGGAGGAAGGTAAGAGTCTGAGGAAAGAGAGGAAGAGGAGGAGGGTAAGGAGAGGAGGAAGGTAAGAGTCTGAGGAAAGAGGAAGAGGAGGATCTAGGTTAGGAGAGGAGGAAGGTAAGAGTCTGAGGAAAGAGAGGAAGAGGAGGGTCTAGGTAAGGTGAGGAGGAAGGTGGGTTAGGGATAGAAAGAGAGGAGGAGGAGGGTCTGGGTTAGGAGAGGAGGAAGGTGAAATTCTGAGAAAAGAGAGGAGGAGGAAGAGGAAGGTGAGAGTCTGAGGAAAGAGAGGAAGAGGAGGGTCTAGGTAAGGTGAGGAGGAAGGTGGGTTAGGGTTAGAAAGAGAGGAGGAGGAGGGTCTGGGTTAGGAGAGGAGGAAGGTGAAATTCTGAGAAAAGAGAGGAGGAGGAAGAGGAAGGTGAGAGCCTGAGGAAAGAGAGGAAGAGGGTTAGGAGAGGAGGAAGGCGAAAGTCTCAGGAAAGAGAGGAGGAGGAGGAGGAGGTGAAACTCTGACAGAGCGACCAGGATGAAGAGTTTGAAGAGGAACTTGATGAGGAGATAAAGAAATGAGGGAGGGAGAGAAAACTAAAAGACGGAATTACAGCTGATGAAAGGAGGAGAAGTGGAGGAGGTGAAGGTTGATTAAGGAAGACGTCAAATACAAAAGGATGTAAAACCAGAGTGAGGCTGAGGAGGAAGAGGAGGAAGAGGAGATGGATCTACTCTGTCTAACCACTGAGTTGTAGTGTCTGTGTTTTCTAGTTTCTAGTTCTCATGTAAATATTTGATTCACTTCAACGTAAAAAGTCTAGTTTTTATCTTCAGGATTCTCATACAAACATGAAGTGATTTTAATTTGAGTTAATTCAACTTATTAAATTAAGTTTCTCAAGAAACAAACAAAGTGCGAATGTGGAGAAAAGCAACATGATGGG
>NC_061493.1:24476340-24513840 GCF_022539355.2 Hippoglossus stenolepis | reverse complement strand
AGATGGCAGCATTTGTATCTGAGATATTTTGGCTTCATTTCTGAAGGAAGTGGTCGTCTATATATAATATATGAAGATTCTACCCTGCATCTGATTGGGTTATGTTCACTGATGATTGGTCAATGGGTCAGGAAAGACCAATACTGCACGATGAGTAGTGTCAGGCCAGTGTAGACACACACACACACACGTTTGTACTTCTATCTTGGAGAGGACACTCCCTAGCCCCTTGCCCTAACCTTAACCCTAACTAAATGCCTAACACTAACCCAAACCCAAACCTAACCTGATTCTAACCCTAAAACCAAGTCTTAACCCACAAACAGTCCATTAAAGTGGGTCAGAAAGTGAGGAACGGCCAAAAGGTCCTGACATAAATAACTGTACAAGAGCACAAACACACACACACACACTCACAAATTAAATCAGTTGTATAATGGCCCAGTGTTGGTTTATAACACAACACACACTGGAGAAAGTGCACTGTGTCATCTGAACCACAATGGTACAACAGTGTGTCTGGATGTGTTTCACATTGTGTGTGTGTGTGTGTGTGGCCCTTGTTGGGATGGAGTGTGTGTCGCTCTCTGTCAGCTGAGCAGTGAGTGTGTTTAACAGCTTTAACAACGGAGCTTCTGTCACTGATGACGACAACAAGCAGTCGTCCAGAATCACACCGTTGTTCTCTCTCTGTGGGCAGGCCTGCAGATCAGCAGCGAGCAGCGTCCGTTTATCCCACTGTCACCTGAACGCCACTTCTCCACATCACAGCAGGAGGAGGATTGACATCTGTGTGTGTGTGGACTACAACTGAGGTTCAACCAGGACGAATCAGGGAATCACCCTGTGGCCCCAGACGCCCCATGTTTATCATTTTCTTTAACAATTGATTAAAATCAACTTTGTAGGAACACACATTATTCCTACACCCTAACCCTAACCCTCACTTATTCTAATCTTTCAATCAATAAAAAGTGGATGCCAAATGATTTTCACTCAATTAATCGATGAATCGAATAATTTCTGCAGCATCAATAACATTAGAGTTTTGTGTAACTTGTTGTGCGTCCTGTGTTGTTGAGATCATTCACCTGATTGGATGGAAACATGGCTGCATGCTCCTCAGTTTGCTGCTTTTCTATAAATTTCATTGTATCATATTACAATGACAATAAAGACTTTCTATTCTATTCTATTGTAATTAGACTTTCCACCTTTATTATCCACACAACATAAAACTATGACATGTTGATTATCAGTCAAAATTGTTCAAATATTACAGGATGTTGTGACCAGAACCATAAACCTTTTTTTACAGTTTCCCTCTCACTTGAGACTCTTCATTTGTAAAAATAATAAAAATAATTCTGGGAAGCTTGTGATCGTCTCAGGTCTTTTGTTTCTTAATTATTTTAATTCACTTATCAATCAATAAGGGAGCAGTGACAGTGATGTACAGCAGCGCCCTCTGCTGGACCTTAAGCTGAACTACTTTAAAATGAACAGTGTATAAAGTGGAGCAGATTGTTTAAGGAAGAGTTCAAATCGTCAAATCAAAGTTTATTCATACAGCACGTTTAAAGATATGTATAAAGTTAGTAGAATATTTCAACATTCCCCACGTTCATGCGTGTTGGAAACTACTGTGAATTCATCCCCAGGGGAAATGACACCAAATAATTTGACCTCCATCACAAATAAAGTTTATCTTGTGTCTATGAAAAATTTGCAATAATGTATTTAGTACTCCTCAGACTCCGGTTGTGTGAAGTCACCATATATATATATATATAAATATATAAAAACATAAAACATATGTAATAAACACATTCAAAATCCACAAGTCCCAGTTTCAGGATCTTCTTACATCACTCATCGGGGACATGACATCGTGACACATCAGACGACAACATGTGATAAAGTGACATTTATTAATCTTCAGGTAATAAATGGCAACAATCACAGGACAATAAAATGTCAAGTCTGATCTCCACATAACTCAGATGTGAGTGATTAGTCTGTGTTGACAAAACTCCTGCTTTTATTTCTTTTCAGACTGGATGGACAGCTAGAGAGACAGATACTTTATAGATCCGAGTATTTGTTCATTTTGATCCACTGTATGTCATACACACATGGCGGCCATTTTGCCTGGATGACATTGTCGCGGTGGGAAGTTCAGATGCGGTTCAACAGAATAATGTCGGAGTGCCGTGATCCAGCTGTAAACTCAGGGAATCTGACAACTCATTTATTTCACTAATTGAAGAGACAACAGACTTACAACAACTTACAATAAGTGCATCAAGTAGCTAGCGTTTCTAAATGAAAATCTTAATCGGCACATTTGGCTAACATGTGGATAGCTGCATCACACAGAGCGTGTGCACATTGGTTCATACATGTGGTTCAGCACCTGGAGGACCATCCTCCTCGTAAAAGGCTAAATTGCTTCTCTGTGGTTGCATGTGTAATGCACTTGCAGTGAACACTAGGGGGCAAACTCTGCATATTACACAGAAATGTGTACACAAATGCAAACTTTGTGGGAACGAATACATGTTAGTAATATCAGTAATAGTGATACTTCTCTTTCAGGTCTCTCATGTTCTGCACCTGTTGCCTCCATCTCAGCTTGGCTGCAGATTTCTCTGCTTCAATGAGCAAGTCGATGTACTCCGGAATGGAGAAAGTCTTCAGTGCGATCACTTTAAGTCTGTTGAGACACATGGTCGGCATATCAGAATAATTGGCTTTTCAATCTGTTTAGAAGTCTTGTCTTCCTCAAGCTTTTGGTCGTCATTACATTCAAAGCAGTGAAAAACCTCCTCATGCTTTTTATCCCCATGTTCCAAAACATCTCATCGAAGCCTCCCTCGTCATCTTCCCCACTCGCGCTCTCTGCTGCTCTCTTGTTTTGGGCAAACAACGCTGAGTTATTGAACTTGAAGTGAACCGGCAGTCCTTCTTTTGTTTTCGGACACGGGACACCCGCTTCGTTGATCGCCTCCAGAACTGATGGACGTTGGCCGTCTGCAAATGTCACCAGAATCTGGATGTTTTCTGCCACGTCTTTGCCGAAGATGGAGAGCACTGAGTCAAACACGTATTTATATGTTGGTGTGAGTCGTGGTAAAGAAGCCTGAGCTACGAAACACACAGCATCGATTTCACTGACACCACTCTGAGCAGAGAAGAGATCACGAAGCTGCTCTACGATCAACTTGTTTCTTACTATGACTCTTGTATCTCCTGGAATATCAACAATGGTCAGTGAGAAGGGGATTTTAAACCCCTCCTGATGGTTCAGTTTGTACACAGTGACTTCAGAAGTCTGGCTTTCAGCTTCTGATCTTGACTGATCCTTGACTATTAATTTAAATCTGAAATTGTCGTCCCACTCCACACCTACAATGTAGTTGATCATTCCATTTATCAAAGTGGACTTTCCTGATCCAGACTCTCCAAAAAGAACCATGGTGCGATTTCTCTTCATGCTTTTTTTGCCAAAGTTAAACATCCGGCAGCCTCCTATGTTCATGTCGTCTTGTGTCGGAGGCAGTTTGTAAACTGACAGCGGCTCAGAATTTATTCTTACGCTCGTACGAGTGAGGAATTCTGTGAGAGGTTTAACATTCTTTGTGCAGACAGTCACAGAGATGCTTCCCTTGCTTCTGCCAGCTCCACCACAGTCACATCTGACCCTGACAACATACTCTGTCTCTGACAGAAGCTCTGAAAGGATCACCTTTTCAGCTCCTGACATTGTTTGGTTCCACTGGAGATCTTCTCCTTTCACCACATTGTCTGCTTGGGCGTACTCCACGATGTAGCTCAGAACGTGGACATCTTGTCCAAGCTCAGCAGTCTCTGCCAGCTAACGGTTATCTCACTTGAGTTTGGTTCAACTCGAGGTTTCAGGAGGGCTGCAGGCAGAGTTCTAATGGTTCCACTGAGCTCGTTGACTGGTCCAACACCTACTGAGGTGACAGCTCTGCATCTGAACACGTACTCTGTGTTAGGACTCAGGTTGCTCGCTGTGACGTCTCCATCCTTTGATGCCGCTTTGTTGCCATCCATCTCCATGGACACAGTACTCAACAGAGTAGAGGTGATGTTCTCGGCTCCAAATCTGGGTGGAGAGATCTTCAGTGTCACACTGTTGTGGTTTATGTCACTTGCTTTCACAGTTTCAGGCTTTGAAGGTGGTTCAAAGTTCTCATTTACGGAGAAGCCGTCTTTATAAAGGTAGATGCTTGAACCTTTTTCTGTCTCATTTGTCAAACTCGCTATGGGGAACTTTATGTTCATGTTCTCCTTGTTGGCCTCTGCAAAATCACTGAAGAGCTGCTGATGCTTCCTCATTTTATTTGCAATGTCTTGCGAGGTGTACCACTGCTGCTGACCTTGAGGCTCGTCTGGTGTGGTTGGTGCTGATAGTAAATAGTTTGATGAAGCTGAGAGGTACGACTCAGCATCTCCCACTGAGGTGAAAACAAAACACACGACCTGCTTTGTATTGAGAGTTTCGTTGTACAGATGATTTTGAGATGGAATAATCTTTGTGTTTTTCATTGTGTTGGTGAAAGATCTTAAGGTGTAGATTTCTCTCTCTTTACAGTCCATCCACTCAGTCAGGTTTTTGCTGTTGAACGGAGATGGATGTCTCTTCATCAGTATCTCTCTAAGCACAGCCTCCTCTTCGCCTCCTGCTCGTATAGATGGAAGTTTCACTGATAAACTTCGTTGGAATTCTAGTTTGAACACAGAGCACATTTCTTTAAAACTTTTAAGTTTTTGCCAATCTGGAAACTGCTGTGCTGTTGTTGTTCTCATTGCATCGCTGCACCTCATTCAGCTCACTGAAGTCCTCAGGACTTTCTGTGCTCTGAACTAATCCTATACTTATCTGACGAACAAGTTGAGCAGCAGAAGAATCTAAGATTGTCAATGGCAACAGCCAAACCTTCATCGGTACAGCATTTTCTCCATTAGCTCCCAGCATCTTCGGCAGGCTTTGATAGACCTGTGCGGCATCCTGATAGGATGTTGGAGCTTTCTGAAGGGAAAAGTCTCCGTGGAACTTGCAGGAGAATTTCTCCACATTTGCCTTATCTTTGTCTTCCATGTTCAGGGAACCTTCACCGTCTATAACGATACGTGGGATCTTCTTGATCATCACTTTCAAGTTGCCTTGAACGTCTGTGATCTTCAAACTCTGACATCTCGATCAAACACAAAGAAGCTGTGCTCCATAAAGAATAGCTGTGACTACATGTGTTTATTCCTTTCTCAAAAACATACGGATGTTTCATGTTGCCTCTTCCGAGATGGTTCATGGACAGTTCCTGGAACTTAGTGGTAGTTTCATACTTCAGTGTTACTCTGGCCTGATTTCTGGATGTCTTATGATCATTCAGGTATTTGGCCGATCCCTCCACCTCAACCAGTCCACTTAAGACACTGACCTTCAGTGATGCTTCAACATTTAGTGCTGAAGACTTGTTCTCAATCGATTCAGATGCAACTATCTCAAAATCATTATAGTTCTGGGGTCTTTCTCCAATATGTTTTCAGGTCATGTGTCCCAATGTCATTCCTACAAAGAAGCAAAAATCAAGTTGAGCTTCAGAATCATCAGAATGTTTTACTCACTCCTTTAGAAGGCTCAGCATCTATGGTTTATTAAGGCCATTAGGGTAAACAAATTAAACCCAGGAAGGAGGACATTTCTGACATCAATCATTCATGAGAAACTCAGAAAGTCTGGATTTAATCACAAATCTTCGAAACACCTGAATTTTGGTCTGGACTTTCGGTTTGTCTTTCGCACATTAACAACTCCGGAGATTCTCGCTCACCTCGTTCACAACAAGAACAATCCTCCGGAGGATTCAGGTAGAGTGAGCCGGCGAGACAGGTGTGTGCGAAATATTTGTTTGTTTGTTTTAACTTTTGCATCTGTCATGTTGAAACCCTCAACCCCCATCTCTCGTGGTGATTCCTGCGAGGACCCTCTGGACCTTCTGCTGACTTTATACCAGGGGCCAGTTGGAGAAAGAGCACAGAAACTCCAGAGGCTGTCACTCGAACAGTTGCATGTGTGTATTCGTCGTGTATCGTATCTTTATATGCGAGTGTTGTCGTTGTTGTGCCATAATGCATCAAACGTGATACCATGAAATGGTGTGCCTTTCGGCATTCAATAAATTTGGTTATCAAGATAAAAATATTAAATATTAATATTTTATTTTAATATTAAATAATAACTTTAATTGATTAAAGTTACTGGCACACCTTCAAGAAGAAAGACAGCCAATTTATTGATTAAGTCTCATAAAAGGTTCTAACACAAATTTGGAACTCTGATTAACAATTAAATTAATAACTATAACCAAAATGACCATAGATAGTTAGCTAAGTTGAAGGATATGGGGTTCTTGACAGTGTAGAGGTTGGTGAAATTCACTTATGCAACATTAATGAAAAACATTTGTGAAAGAAAAACATTTATTATGAATATAATAAAGTATAAAAACACAAATTACTAACGGTGTACTGACTAAACAAAGATAGGTATGTGTGTGTGTCTGTGTGAGTCAGCGTGCTTTCAAGATGGCGGCTGGCCAAAGAGATAACACCCTCCCCCCTATTGGAATGTTTACGACCTGTAGAGATAATGAGGTGAAGAGTTATGTGTGTGTCTGTGTGTGTGTGTGTGTGTGTCTGTGTGTGTGTGTGTGTCTGTGTGTGTGCCAAATTAGAAAGTTACTAGATTGGATGCAACCAAAGACTGTGAAGAGCATAACAGACTAACATTACTTTCTCAATAACTTGTACCCAAAATATCACAACACCACAAATCAAACTTATAAACCTCACACAGAATCGAATAAACAGTCTTGCTTAGCCTAGTATAATTATTAAGCCCAGATGTGTTACCAGTCCGTGGAAAGGGGAAAAGGAAGTTGCTGTGCAGTTCGAAGTTTTGTGTCGTCTTGCTGGTTTCTGTTGAGCTGTGTAGCTCAGTTGCTGGCTGAAGTTTGCAAGCAGGACATCGAGTCGCTGCTAGGACGTTGGTAGAGCTGAGGGCGAGGAGGTTTCCTTGGTGAGATGAGCTGGAAGCTGCACCTTTGTGCTCCTCTCGAAGAGTTGGATGGGAAGAGAAGATGTGAGCTGGAGTGGAGTGTAGAAAAGAGAGAGAAGAGGGAGAAGAGCTGGCCTTATATTGGCCCGGTGACCTCACAGGTCATGGGGTCCAGAGTGACCAATGGGAGTTGAAACCTGTGTCCCTGGGGGGGGTTTTACACCTCTGATGGCCCCTGGGTGACTGAGTCCTGGAGGAACATGCGGCTTCAGGCCTTGACTGAACATGTAGGCCGAAGTGTGGTTTCACAAAGAACCATGGCCCAACACGAGTCCTCACCGGGCACTAGTAAATCTCTGCGACAGTCGTACAGCATCCCCAGGCAGAAAGGCCGACCGAGCGCCGCCACCGCCATCGACCCACCGAAGTCCATCGCTCAGCTGAACTGGACAAAACAGTGAGTTCACTTCTCTGATGCGACCACGTTCAGGCATTTGATATCTTTATATGTTTATAAAACCTGCAGCTGGTCCTCTCTGCTACAGACGGAGGTCCTTCATCAGAGCACATTCTTATGCAGATGATAAACAATGATATGTTCTCATCAATCACACTGAGTTTGGCTTCACTCATGACTCTTGGATGAGGGAAAGTCTGACGTCATTATATTTAACAGGTGACACTAATGGAAAATGTCCCAGAACTATGGGAAGAATTACATCAAATCTACATTTTGTAAACCAAATGTTTTACTTATTCTTCTTTTAATGTATTTTAAATATATTTAAATAAACAAATTGCAGCATCTCTATCTGCTGATGACGAAAGAAAATGACCTGTGTTTAAAAAAAACTATGAACGTTGTAATTTTCTGACCTTTTGATGACGAGGAATCATTTTCTGAACAATACAAACTTTACATTGTCTTTGTTATTAACACACACACACACACACACACACACACACACACACACACACACACACACACACACACACACACACACACACACACACACACACACACACACACACACATTGGGTGTGGTCTTCAGTCTGACAGGATGATGAAAGTTATTTTGGTTGTTGGCGTCTGAGTCAGAAACTATTTCCTCTGAATCTGACTGAAGCTGATAGACACACACACACATACAGTAACCCACCTGTACAGTAACTCACATGTACAGTAAATCACATGTACAGTAACTCACATGTGGTAAATCGCATGTACAGTAACTCACATGTACAGGAACTCACATGTACAGTAAATCACATGTACAGTAAATCACATGTACAGTAACTCACATGTACAGTAAATCACATGCAGTAACACATGTACAGTAAATCACATGTACAGTAAATCACATGTACAGTAAAATCCATGTAAGTCATGAAAACTCACATGTACAGTAACTCACATGTACAGTAAATCACATGTACAGTAAATCACATGTACAGTAACTCACCTGTACAGTAACTCACATGTACAGTAAATCACCTGTACAGTAAAACTCGCATGTACAGTAACTCACATGTAAGGAACTCACCTGTACAGTAAATCACATGTACAGTAACTCACCTGTACAGTAAAGTTTCATGATTGCTCCCTCGTGTTCAGAACAATGTTTCTGGCTCACGACACAATATTCAGCAGCATCACGTCGCCACAGACACACACTTATAATTATTATTATTATATTATAATTATTATAATAATTCAGAGAGAAACAGCTCAGAGCTTAGAAACTTACCGCTGTTCAGGAAGAGAGGGAGAGTGTGACTGCAGCCTGCTACACACACACACACACACACACACACACACACACACACACACACACACACACACACACACACACACACACACACACACACACACACACACACACACACATGATTATGTAATTTCTGGGAAATCAGCCTGGTTCTCCTCAGACTCCAGTAAATGTATTAACCCCTGAGGGTGGCTCTACGTATGTATAGTAATCTTTATATAATTATATATAATATGAGAAATATATAAAATATTTGTGTATTATATATTTTTTATCAAGAAGAAGGAACATGAAGCAGTTGGAGGAACATGTGAAAGTCCAACAGCTGAGAGACTCACAAACTTCAGCTTCAAGCTTTTGTAATTTTTTATTAAATATGTCAAACAATGTTCATTTCCTCGTTAATCTTATGAGCAACCACCACTTGTCCTTGCCAGCCCATAGAGCTCAGTGTGTTTCTCCTGAGCAGCAGAAGCCTGCTCTCCACTGCTCTGATCTCTGTCTGCATCTCAGTGTTTAAAGTGATTCTTTCCAGAGTTTTCCAGCTACCAGTTGTTGCAGCATTTTCTCATTGTGCTCTTGAACGTTGCACTTATGTGTTTTTCCCGTGTGCTTCTCTGCCTCACCTTCATTTCTTCAGTATCTGAGTTTTCCATGAGTTCTTGAGTCACCTCCAGGAATCCTCTGCCTACTTCTCTGTTTTTTGTACAATAAACTCTTATTATTTTTTACCAACTGTTCTGGAGGTTTCCTGGAAGCTGGTGAAAGGAGAACTCAGGCAGCAGCTGAAGGTTTTAATGTAGACTTGATGCATCAAGGAGACCAGGAGGTGAAACTATATACAAACACTAACAGAGCAACATGAGCAACTGTCTCCACCAAGTCTGAAGATGTCTCCCACAGCCTCCCAGTACATCTCCCTCACCCTGCGTCACCCATTCCAACAGCACATCCATGAATGTCCCTCTCTATGTTACATGGAGGTGTTCACATCCTATTGGACAGTTCAGTCTAAAGTGTGTGTTCATAAATCACATTGTGTCTGGTCACTGGTGAAATACACAAAGAGTTGAAGACACTACAATGTCCTGTGGGTCCTTTATCTATAACCAGACCTTGGTTCTGCTTAGACAGAGAAGGAGCATCTGTGGAACCAGACAGGCTCTATTCTCCTGTACAGATAGAATATACACTATACATAATATATAGTGACATATACAGTTATGTGGGAGGATGGTCAGGAATTCATCAACACCTTCCTGTGCTCGTCTCTGCTTTGGGTCTGTTGGGACCTGGTATTTGGGAACTACATGTTCGGCCTACATGTGCAGTCAAAAGCCTAAAGCCGCATGTCCTTTGTTCTGGAGAAAACCAGAGCCTCCAGAACTCCGTCTCCCAGGGGGCCTCAACGCCACACAGAGGTGTGAAAACCGACCGGAGACACAAGTGTCAACCACTATTGGTCACCCTGGGCCCCATGACCTGTGAGGTCACTGGGCCAATATAAGGCCAGGTCTCCCCCTCTTCATTCTCTTTCCATGCAACACCGAGGGTAGAAGTTTGGCTTCTGCAGCTCACATCTTCTCTTTCCATCCACGTCTTCGAGAGGAGCACACCGCTCTTTCCACGAATCCTCTCAGAGGAGAAGGGTGGCGGTCCAGCTCACTCTTTCAACTCAAATCACCTTCATGGAGGAGAGTTGCAGCTTCCAGCTCATCTCACCAAGGAAACCTCCTCGCAATCCAAGCTCTACCAACCTTCAAGCAGCGACGCGATGTCCTGCCGGAGAACTTCAAACAGCAACTGAGCTGCACAACCCAACAGAACCACGATGGCAGGAGCCACAAACCAGCAAGACGACTTCACAGAACTTCGAACAGCACAGCAACCTTTTCCCTTCCACGGACTGGTAACACAACTGGGCTTAATAATTATACTGGGCTAAGCAAGACTGTTTATTCGATTCCTTGTGATGTTTATAAGTTTGATTTGTGTTGCTGTGATATTTTGGTTATAAGTTATTTGAAAGTTAATGTTAGTTATGCGCTTCAGTCTTTCCTTGCATGCCTCTAGTAACTTTCTCTAATTTGGCACACACACACACACACACACACACACACACACACACACACACACACAGACACACGCATAACTCTTCACCTCATTATCTCTACAGGTCGTAAACATTCCAAAGGGGGGGGAAAGGTGTTATCTCTAGAGTGGCCAGCCGCCATTTTGGAAGCACGCTGACACACACAGACACACACACGTATACTCACATACACATCTTTGTTTAGTAAGTACACCGTTAGTAATTTGTGTTTTTATACTTTATTATATTCATAATAAATGTTTTTCTTTCACAAATGTTTTTTTATTAATGTTGCATAAGTGAATTTTGCCAACCTCTACACTGTCAAGAACTCTATATCCTTAAACTTAGCCAACTATCTATATGGTAATTTTGGTTATAGTTATTAATTTAATTGTTAATCAGAGTTCCAAATTTGTAGTTAGTACTTTTATGAGACTTAATCAATAAATTGGCTATCTTTCCCTTCCTTTGAAGGGTGGTGCCCCGAGGTAACTTTAATCAATTAAAGTTATTATTTAATATTAATATTTTTAATATTAATATTCAATATTTTATTTTGATAACCAAATTTATTGAATGCCGAAAGGCACACCATTTTATGGTATCACGTTTAATGCCTTATTGCACAACAGGTCCAAACAAAAACAAAACCTAAGATTTGATACCAAACTGAATATTCCTACGGTGAAGTGATTTACGGTATAATCCAGTGAAACCAGTCACTGTAAAACGAATCTGTCACATGATCAGGACACAAGAAGCACATGTGTAATTTGTCCGCTCCCTCTCAACCCATTAGAAAGACAGAGAGTCAAATTAAAACAGAGGCAAACACAGACTGTGTCTGTCACTGGTCAAATAATGAAGATTATAGATGAGTTCAAATAGAAATTCACCGTTGTCGTACTTTAGAGAAATGATGGTGCTGCTGTCGTGTACTGATGACACCGAGCTTCAAGGCTACAAGAGCATTGAATCATATATCTGCTGTGCTAGTGGCTGCACATGGAAGTAAAAATGAACTTTTAATTTGCTTCTGCAATGGACAGCAATTTGAGATGTTTCCCTATTTTGATTTTATTTGAGATAAGAGTGAATATTCAGTTAATGTTTTTTTCTGGAATGATTTGAAAATGAAATTGTTTTAACACAAAAACACCATCATTGTTACAAATGCACAGATATGTCTCCATATGAATGAAGGCCCATGTAGTTTTCCTCGTGTTTCTCCTGGTGTCATTGCTCCACTTCAGGTTTTCACTCACTGGCTCTAATGAACACGTGGCTCCTCATCTGGTCTCATACGTCAAACACTTCTATATTAAAGGAAACATATTCTGTTCATATTCAGGTTGATCATTTTATTAGTGTTGCAGTTTAATGACTGTAAAATGTTTAGTAATGTTCAGAATCTCTTTCCTCGCTGCAGCTCCTCTTTTCAGCCTCTGTCTCAAACACTTGCTTTTAGCTCCTGTCTCTTTTAAGGTCCAGCGATTTACGTGAAATGATCTATTTGCAGAAATCCAATATAAAGTGATTTTTTCACTCTCGCACCCTCTGGGCCTCCTGCAGGCCGAGAGATTTGGATGATTTGCAGAAGCAGCAAGTCGGCTTCCCGATGATCCAAATATTCTCCAGTGGTAGTTTTCAAAAAAGCAAATGTGATGTAATTTATCATGTGAAATCGCATTCACTTTGATTTGAATGGACGGACCTGTTGAAGAGAGAGCAGTCCACCATCTTCCAAAGTGTCCACAGTAAAACCATAAGGGATGCAGCGGTCCATTTCTTGGATGAAAACTTACTCACAGTTTTTAGTTTGTCAACAAGTTGATCTTTTTCACTTTCCTAGAAACTTTCCTTTGATTCTTCAGCAATACTTCAAATGTCCTTTGGAGCATTAATCCCATCTGTGTCAAACATGTCTAAGATAAGATACAGAAGATCTACACACTATTCACACTTGGACACATTTATTCTTGTATTTCTAAACTCTGCTTTTGTTAAATATGCTTTACAGACACATTTGACAATTGGCTCCTGACGTTTTGACGTACATTTGATCGTCAGGTGATTTGATAATAAAAACATTTGACTAACAGGTTTGATTCATTCTCTGTTTAAATCATAGTGAATAAACGCAGCTCCCAGAGGTGAAGCTGACTGATCGCCCCCTGGTGGTTTCCTGTCCCATTTCACCCATAAAAATCTGATACCACCTGAGGAACACGTTACCTGTGCAGGAGTAAAACCTGGACACTGACGCCCTCCAGTGGCCGCTCACACACACTGCATCAGACACCTGCTACTACAGGTCACATTATCACAGTATCAGTACTTCGTTTAGTTACAGTAACAGTAATTCATTGTCTTCGTAACATAAATAAACATGGTAGGATATTTCCAAAAACACAAGTAATGAAGTAAAAATACTCAGCACAGTTGTAGTATGTAGTAGTTTTGTTGAAGTTGTTCTTCAGTGCAGTACTTAATTAAATACCCCCCACCTCTGTGAGTGGATATAAAGGGGATGATGGGAGGAGGAGATGGGGGGCTGTTAACGCACCAGCTGTTGCTAGGTGAGCCCTTGGTTGCCGGGGCGATGTATAGACCCCTGATGGTTTGGAGGGTCAGGAGGGAGTGTGTGTGTGGGGGGGATCCTCCATCTATATATATATATATGCGTGCTCGTGCTTGTGTGTTTGTGTGTTTGTGTGCGTGTGTTCAGATCTTTAGAACAAATCCATTTAGACCCATAGAATCATGTAGAAATAAATAATGTTGATAAAAAGAATTTTCGATGTATTTATTTATAAATAAATTTATATAAATGTGATTTTCTCCTGTTCAGAGTCGACGTGTAGTTCATAGTTTGGACTCACGGGGGCGCTGAGCCACCGGGGGACAGTTTGTGTTGAGACAGGAAGGGATTTTATCATCTTTAGATTTTCAGACTCAACTGAAAGATTTCAGGTGGAAATATCTTTTTTCCCCCAAAGATTTATCTGAATGTTTTAAATAACAAAATATAACCATGAATATGTTTTATAATAAAAATAAGATACCAAATTACCAAAATAAGTTCACACACACCTGCGTCACGACGGTTCACACACCTACAGCAGGACGGTTCACACACACCTACAGCAGGACGGTTCACACCTGCAGGCACACACACCTACAGCAGGACGGTTCACACACCTGCGGCAGGACGGTTCACACACCACAGCAGGGACACACCTACAGCAGGACGGTTCACACACCTACAGCAGGACGGTTCACACACCTGCGGCAGGACGGTTCACACACCTACAGCAGGACGGTTCACACACCTACAGCAGGACGGTTCACATGGACACCTACAGCAGGACGGTTCACACACCTACAGCAGGACGGTTCACACACCTGCGGCAGGACGGTTCACACACACCTACAGCAGGACGGTTCACACACCCTGCAGCAGGACGGTTCACACACCTACAGCAGGACGGTTCACACGACCTACAGCAGGACGGTTCACACACACCTACAGCAGGACGGTTCACACACCTGCGGCAGGACGGTTCACACACCTACAGCAGGACGGTTCACACACCTGCGGGAACACACCTGCGTCACGACGGTTCACACACACCTACAGCAGGACGGTTCACAGACCTACAGCAGGATCACACACCTGCGGCAGGACGGTTCACACACCTGCGGCAGGACGGTTCACACACCTACGGCAGGACGGTTCACACACCTACAGCAGGACGGTTCACAACTGCCAGTGCCACACACCTACAGCAGGATGGTTCACACACCTGCGTCAGGGTTCACACACCTACGGCAGGACGGTTCACACCTCACACCCGCAGGACGGTTCACACACCTACAGCAGGACGGTTCACACACCCACGGCAGGACGGTTCACACACCTACAGCAGGACGGTTCACACACCTACAGCAGGATGGTTCACACACCTACGGCAGGACAGTTCACACACACCTGCTGCAGGACGGTTCACACAACTACGGCAGGACAGTTCACACACACACCTGCGGCAGGACAGTTCACACACACACCTGCGGCAGGATAGTTAACACACACATCTCTGCAGGATGAATCAGTTCACACCTACAGCAGGACAGTCTGTTTGAGTACCACAAAGCAGTGATTCTGGCGTACTGCGTCTCTTTGACATTCCTGCGTGTGGACGTCCTCATGTCGCTCTGCAGTTCACACCTGCAGGCTGCAGCTGACACGACTGAACAGGGATCAGAACGTGGTTCAGGCTCTGTCGCATTTGTTTCTCCAGACACGTTCATCCACCTTCTCATGTTTGTGTCTCTCATCCAAACAAAGTACAAATACCACACAAGTACGTGAACACAACAATTCAAAGTGACAGTCACACTGATGCTCCTGAAAATACGGTTCAGGGGCATAATCCACGAAGTCTGCACCCCCGATCTTTTGGCCGCTGCGGGGAACCTGCATCACGTGACCTCAGTGTTCTCGAGGCAGCTCGTTAATAAGGGAGTTCATTAAGAGCTTTGTAAAATCACTAACACAACAAAATAGAACCAAAAATACTGCATTTAAACAGCAGTTATACAAGTATGGCAGTATCATCAGTAAATTGGGCCTTAAGTACCAGAAGTAAAAATGACAGTTGTATTTTCAATGAGACAAACTTCGTTATGTTTGTAGTTAAAGCATAAAATCTTCTGACAACTAAAATATGTGCATTATTGAAATACCGGAGTATCAGTACCCGAGTAAATGTATTTAGTGATAATCCAACACTGCTACTCGCACCGATGGAACTAAAACAGAAAATACAGAAACCTGTCCTGTTTTAGAACTCATTCTGTACTAAAATGTACTTTAAGTAGCAAAGTAATCTAAGTAAAAGTGCTCAACAAGCAGTAGCATGCTACCTGCACCTCTCATTGTCTGCTTTACTCAGTTTTTACAAGTTTATTTTTAATAGTATTAGTCCATTTTTCACTGATCAGATAAGCTTTTAAATTATGTTAAACGATAGTCTTTATTAACTGATGTTGAAATAAAAAGTGCTGTTTTAAGTTTCCGTCATGTTTGAGCTGCGACTTCCTCAAAGGAAACAGGTGCACAACGCTCGAGTTAATGTTCTGTGACTTCGCACCACTGCTGCTGCTGAAGGGCTCCGACCCCAGGCTGCAGCCCTGTGACCTCTGACCCCTTCCAAAGACGCTCCACAGAGGGAGCTCAACTCAAGAAGAACAAAACTGAGCAGACATGCAAAATACAACTCACAAAATAAAAGTCTGGTTTATTGTCAAACAACAAACTTCGCACATACATCAAAACAGGCCGTCATAAAACAAAAGGAAAAGAAAAGAGGCTCTTTTCTTTGGCCTTACCCTCCCATACAAACAAACTAGTTATGGTACAGCTAAAGTACATACATTAAATTTACTGGAATGCTCTGAGTTCAACGGCTTAAGAGGTTTCTGTCATGTTTTACCCTTCTTACATGTTTGTTCTACCATCTGTTGAGATATCGTAACATGGTCAACCAAGTAAAATCTTTTCGTTTAAGAAGCACCGATTTGGTCTGACGAGATCGCTGCCGAGAGAGAAACTGACCCCCCTTCCTAACAATATGTACAAAAATATAAAATGTAAATAAAAATACAAACAAATTCTTCTTGTGTTGTTGTTAAGCCTGATTTCTGCGTCGATGTGGTTCTTCTAGAAAATTTGCAGTTTTGATGGGAGGCTCGTGTGGACGTGGTGGGTGTTGGTTGAACTCTACTTGCTAATGACCATGTTGGAATTTTTTATTATTATTTTTTCCTTTAAATCCGTCGTCCAGCCCCTCCACCTGTGACCTTTAAAACACAGCCAGAGGTGAAGAACCTGGAAGTTGTTCAGCAGGATGGCGGCGGGAAAACGCATCAATCGTCATCGTCGGTTTTCTGCTTCTTGGTTTCGACGTCGTCCTGAAAAAACAGAAAAGAGTTAAGCTGGCAAACTCGTGGCCTGATGCGTCGCTTCCATTCAAGAGGGTCGTAGGAGCCTCACCTCATCGTCATCATCGTCGTCCTCTGCTGCCCGTTTTGTGCCACCCTCAGTCTCGTCTTCATCTTCCTCCTCGTCTTCCTCGTCACCTGCAGGATGAACCGAATTAAGAGGTTGTTGACAATTTGAAGAAAATAAGAGTGAAAAAGTAAAATAATAAACATCTTCGCACCTTCTACATCATCTTCCTCGTCCTCCTCGTCCACCTCCTCATCCTCTTCATCATCTACCTCAGGTTCACCATTCTCCTCCTTCTCCTGAACACAACAATAACCTTTTAAAAAGTGGTCTTTCACAAAGTGCAGAGGATCCAGGACGACTCCAGGAGGAACCCCAGAACCCAGTGGGAACAGGGTTGAGGAGACTCACCTTCCCGTTGGTGGCAGCATCTTTGCCGTTCTCCTTCTCCTCCACCAGCTTCTTCTCTTTCAGGTCCTGGTGGAGACAGAAACCATAACAATATTCAGGCTGCTGCTTCCTTGTGGCCTAGTTAGACGCGGTGCATTGTGGGAGCTGCAGGCAGAATGAAACCTTCCTATTTAAACACCATCTCTGCAGATCCCCCTCCCCCACCTCCTCCCACTCCATCCTCTCTAATGTGTTGTAATCTGATACTTTGATGTGTGGCCCGGGGCACTCTGGGTATTGTAGTCTTCCGCGGGTTGCCTTTACCGACATATGTCAGGAGACACGCCCGGGAGAGGCACTGCAATACCCAGGATGCACCACTCGGTTTAAAATAACACAGGAGGGCGCCGGAGGGAGGGGGGAGGAGGAGGAGGGGGGTGATGAGGAGGCGGAGGCGGCGAGCGCGACGCACGCGGCTGCCGCTCGTTGTAACGGAGCCTGAGAAGGACAATAGAAGACGACACATGGCAGCCGAGAAAAAGCTGCACGAAAAGCGAAAATACGGCAAACACACGGGCTCAAACACCCCGGGGCTTTTTTAAATCCCTCCGACGAAACCGACTCGAGTCCGTTAACGGGGCCCGGTCCGGTCGGTCGTGGTCTGCCGCCACCAGCGCAGATACGGTTATTGATCAGTTACTCATCATAACCTGTAGACCAGGATCCGCTAACGCGTCCGGGGGCAGGAATCGAACCCGCGCACCCACTGTGCGTAAAAACGCTCCACAACTATAAATAGCGGCTCCGCGGATTAACGGCAGCGACACCTGGCCCCAACTTTCCCCTCCGCACCTCCTCCTCAGCTCCACCGCACCTCCTCCTCAGCTCCTCCGCACCTCCTCCTCAGCTCCTGGAAGCACCCTGATGATTATTCTGATCTGGAGGTGTTCTCCTGCGGAGCTAAACCAACCCGCCCCCTGCTCCGCCAGCGGGACCCGAAACAAGTCCCAAACAGAGGAGCACATGAGACCTGCACAGCCCGGACACACACACGCACACACGCACGCACAGTGTTTCACTAAACAGAAAGAAAACTTGTCCCCACACATGAACGCGCCCTGCAGACACGCTCCAAACACGGCGACCCGCTCGGTGACTCTCCGGTCAACGGAGGCTGAACGAGCAGCAGCACCGACCTCTCAGAGTCGGTAAACAAACCGGGTCGGACCGGAGCACAAACACGGAGGAGAAGCGGAGCCCTCAAAGTTAATGCTGGTGGGACTTACGCACCGAGCCTCCATTCAAACGGAGCAACTTCACAGCGGCAGCGGAGATCCCACTCCCCCGCGGCTCGGTACCGATCGACTCAACGAGCCCGGTTCTCCGCAGCGGGACGCGGGGATTTAACCTCGCAATTAATTCGCGTCAAGCAGCAGCTCCGCAAGTTGTGGAATAAGTGCGCGAATAATGCGCGTCAGTTCCGCGCAGAGAGCCGCGGAGCGGAGCGCCGGAGCACCGAGCCCCTCGGTCCTCCGCAGGGTCCGGACCGGACCGAGGGGCTCGGTGCTCCGCAGCCGCTGGATAAACAACGAAGCGGAGCCCTCCTCCTCCTCCTCCCCCGCGTTATTCTGCTCCTATTCTCCATCAGTTCTGAGAAAAAGACGTAAACACCGGTTCTGTCCTCCTCCTCCACCGGCGCCTCCGACAGAGTTCGAGGGGACGCTGGAGGAAGAGTGTCGGGGAGGCGCTGGGCACGGGGCTCCGTGCGCCGCGGCCCCCGGTGAAGGTGCGAGGCGGGCGGCTTACCTTGACAGAGAGGTCGGAGCCGGAGTCGAGTTTGGTGTCGGCCATTGTTCCGTGATGAGCTCTAATGAGGCGGGTTCTCGCTCTGCGCGCGCTCGCTGCTGTGTTGTGCCACTGGCTCGTGCTGCTCCCGGCCGACACTGTAATATAGGCTGCGGGGCGGGGCGTAGAGGAGGTGGGCGGCCGCTGATTGGCTGCGGGCTCCACAGAGGTGTTCTCTTTCGCGCGTTGGAGTGGAACAATGGACAGTTTCTCCAGCCGGAGCCACGCCCCCTCCTCCTCCTCCTGTCCGCCGCTGCTCCTCATCTTTCTCTCCAGAAACAAAGATCCGGTCCCCGGTCCGACCAGCCGGGCCGGGCCGGTCCCCCCCCGGTCCCCCCCGCCGCGGGGAACCGAGAAAGTCGAGTTCGCACCGAACCGCGCGCGGTTTGACGAAGTGTCACTTTGATTGATTGACGTGATCTGGTGGAGCCCCCGCCCCCCGAGCAGAGGAGTCAGTTAAAATGTCTCCACCGGCTGAGACTCAGGGAGCAGCACCGCCGCCATGTCGGCCCGCCCTCCTCCTCCTGGCGTCCATGTTTGAATCTCACTCCTTCCCCTCGATGTACGCACTTCACTTTTCACGTAAACACTCATGAACCCGGAGCTCGAACACACGGTGCTGCAGTGTGACGGTGTGTGAACGGTGCAGCCCGCTGGCCTCATTTCCTCCGGGTCCATTGTTCGAGCCCGCGGAGAAGAAGCTGTGCGACACAACAGACATGCGATGAGACAAGTGCGCAGAAGAAGTGCGAGGTGCTCATGGAGTGACGCGTTATGACACACACGTATGTTCCTTACCGGGGTTAGAACACATGTCTTTTACAAGCGGGACATGAGCGGGGACAAAGCGGGACACCGCCGCCATTCCTCGCTCTGGTTGGGGGATGGGAGCGGAGTGAGCTCCGGTAACGCGCAGCGCACGTTCACATTCTGCTCTGATGACGCACGCAGCCGCCAAGGACGACTCTGATTGGTCCGCTGAGTGGAATAAACACGGTTTTGGCGCACGGCGAGCGCTGATTGGTCGCTGCGGACGTCTGTCAGTTCAAACTGGGCTCCGCCGGCTCGCTGCAAACCGCGGGTCCGGATCGTGGACCCGGACTGGAGCGGAGCATCAGAGTTCACCTCCTTGACTGTTCATCAGGTGTCAGCAGGGACGGAGCATTAATAAGTTATTATTAATATATTTATTATGAGCTGCTCTCGCACTCTGTACGTGAGGATCTAACTTAGTTCGTTCTGTGATACCTGAGTCGGTCCTGTTGTTGTGAACGAGTGTGAAACACAAAGTCCAGAACAGGTCCAGAGAGTTGTTGTATCTGCAGGTTTCAGTTGTTTGTGTCTTGCAGGACATGTTCAGGTGTGGAACCAGTGAACCGGTGAACTGGTGAACTGGTCTATGTTCACGCGTCACTAAATCCTTCTCACTGAACCCTAACGATGGTTATAACAGAGAAGCTCCTCAGTGCACCTGGATCATGGCAACAGCATTTACTAAACTCTGATTTAAGTGCTGGAAAACAAGTGTTCCGTGGCAACACAGCATCAGCCTGGATTCCAGCAAATTAAAAAGCAGCAGCAGCTGATCCATATTTTTCATTCTCACATATATCAAGTACATAAGAATCACAGGAGGAGCCTCGTGTCGTCACAGTCCTGGTTCAGAGCAGCCAGGGGAACAGGCTGAAACTGGCCCAGGTCTGCTCCAGTTCTGGTTATCGACTCTAATCTATCAGCTTCATATGGGCCGGCGCCGACCACAGAGGTTAGCTCACCAGCTGGTCAGGGCAGTCGGCTCCCCGCAGGGCCCCAGACCCAGAGGGGCCCCTCAAGCCCCAGGTTCATCTGTGTCAATTGGTTGGAAATAATTGGATTAACTCTAGATTTGTTTTGGAATTTGCACCATTGAAGGACAATATCAACCAAGACAGGTCCTTAACCCCGTGACCCCGTGACCCCGTCCTGTAACTGTGTTTATTACCCGCTGATCTCAGACTCCAGGCGTTTCCTGTCATTTCATGAGCGGCTGCACGTGAGAACGCAAAGTCAGTGAGTCAGATTCACAGTGAGCGAGTGGACGTGTTGATGAGGCTTCTAACATCACGTGTTAGAAGCCTCATCAACAGGATGAAGAAGAGGAGACGTACACGTAGAAGACGAAGACGTCCACTTGGAAACACGAGGAGGTTCCAGATCTTTTGGTGATGAGGGCCGACGCCGGTGTGGATGAGCTGTAAACAACAACACTGATCTTTCCACAGCAGAGTTTATACGTCATGTCCGGCCTCCTGCTGCTCTACAGGCTCCGCCTCCTGCTGCTCTACAGGCTCCGCCCCTTGTGACAAACACCAATTATGACTACACCAATGTCCAGACACTGTTTAACACGTGTGAAAACAAAAGAGGGTCTGTGGTTCCATAGGGTTCAGTTGTTGGTCGTATGTACCTTCACCACTAGATATCACTAAATACTCACTCTTTGTTAGAAATTGATCCAAACTACAAATGTTTGTGTTCGGTCTGACGACACACGCAGGAGGTTCAGTCTGGATCAGTGAGTCAGAAATCTGTTGACTTTCTCTGTAGAATTAAAAGATGGATTAACGAGTCAAAATATGTTGAATATCAGATATGTGAGAGAACACCTGCAGTAATGGAGCGAGACACTGGACAGGTTTATTTATTTGACCTGTTGAAAATTAACACAGACAACACTTCACACCAAAATATTTAAGAGCACATATATTCAATAGGGTATTTAAATACATTTATTCTATTTATACATGTGTTAAATTTACTTTTTGCTTTCGATACCTTGTTTGAGAGCTTTTTACATCAACATCTTGGAATGAAAGGTTCTGGACTGTGAGTAATTTAATCCAAAAAGAAAGGACCCATCACTCGAACATCCATGACACTTGGATATATGTGAATACAAAGAATGAATGAAATCAATCTCCTCTTCAGCATGTTCATTATATCGTTTGAATCTTCTGTTTGCAGCTGAAAACTCTGAACTATCATGGAACTGTGTTGAGTTTATTCACATTCACTCTCTACCTGAGCAGGTGCTTCTGAACATCAAACCTCTGCGCTCAGTGGAAAGTTCATCAATGAAGAGTCTGTGAATTGTTTAAATATTCGGAGCTTTGGCGCTGACACTAATCTAGGTTCAGAGTAAATCCCGGCGGGTGCAGCTCACCCTGCAGGGGATGAATTCACTCTACGTGTCTCGACGTCGCTCAAACAAGAATCGACACAGTTTAAATCTGCTGCGTCCCACTGACACTCTCTCCTCAACACAGCTTCACCAGAGGGAGGAACCAGTGAGAGATGAGTGAACAGGACAGATATCAATGTGTGGAACCAGCTGCGTTACGCTCAGACCTCCTGCAGCCAACATGTTTGAACCTGTCGCAGCGACGCATTGGAGTGGACACTTCAGCTTCAGATCAGCGAGGGAGCACTTAGCACAGAGTCCAGTTTCATTTCGAGTTCTTCTGCTTAAGCTTAGACAAAACATGCAGGGAGGTTCCAAAGTTCCAGAGTTGTTCTAGGTTTTTTAAGAAGGTGCAGTGGTTGATGACGACGTCCGAGGACCTTTTGGACGTTTTGTTGATTCTTCAAGAAAACCCCGGTTCCTAAAAAGGTTTCTGGTGATAGATGAAGAGGTTCTTCAGGTCATTGAGGTCACCAACAGGTTTCTATTAAGAAGGTTCTACTGGTCATTGAGGAGATTCTAGAAGTAGCGAGTCCTGATTGGTTGAGAACATCATCTAATATCATTGAGACTTCGAGACCGTTCCATCCTGCAATCGTTACTCTGGCTCCTCCACAAGATGGCCGCATTCATGTTTTTCTGCTGGATATTATGATCAGTATTAAATCATCAGTGTTCTTACCCACAAGGCCACCATGACACAACTGTGTCTTTATGGAGCGACTTTGTACACAGGAGACGAATACAGACGCTGGACGAACAATGTTTTCTAAACTGTGACTGTGATGAAGTCAGGGGCCACACAGGAAACAGGCTGTGAGGGAAACATGAGGAGACGATGAATCTAAATTTTTACAAAGTCACAATCGAATCAGAAAGATTCTTTGTCCCATGGAGTTTCGAAACATTCACATTTAATGGAACTGAAAACACAACACGTGTCCACAGACGTTATCTGGCACAAGAGGAAGTGCAGACGTGTAACCATGACTTCCTCTGTCTCTCAGTGAAGCTACATCATGTGAAACACGTGTGCACATCTTTCAATCCACATCTGAGTTTGTTGTCAAAGAGACGAGAGACCTT
This sequence comes from Hippoglossus stenolepis, assembly GCF_022539355.2. Lineage (NCBI taxonomy): Eukaryota > Metazoa > Chordata > Actinopteri > Pleuronectiformes > Pleuronectidae > Hippoglossus > Hippoglossus stenolepis. Next base: position 24,490,338 of record NC_061493.1, on the reverse strand, counting down.
TTCTGTGTTTGTGGTCCATTTTCTTTTCTTTTGAAGTAGTCGACTGGCTTCCCAGCAAGAGTTGGGTGTCTTGTCTCAAGATGCCGCTTTAGTTTGGAAGGCTTCAAGCCGCAATCCACACACCGGGCTCTGGGCTCTCCATCGTCACCTCCGTTAACAAAACCATGTTTAATGAAGTCGGGTTGTACCTACGTACAAATTTTACGTTGTTTGGTGGATTAGTAGCGTTACTGTCGTTGTTTTTCCGCTTAAGGAACTTTACCATCACTCCAAATACTACAGTCTAGCGGTTAGCATTAGCTCACCTGTCACTGGGCGTCTCAAACTGATGACGTATGCGGCCGTCGCGGCCCACTAGTATCAAATTGAAAACATTTCAAGGCCCAGCAGAGGGCGCTCACGGCCCACAAATCGTACAGGGCCCAATGGTTGAGAAAGTCTGATCTATAGTATATTATATTAGTATTTTATTTCATCTCTAGTATACAAACTGTAATCTATGTGATGTGATGCTTTCTATTCATCGCTGGTAGTGGAGTCATGTGACTGATCAATCAGGAAGAGGACATGGACAAAGAACAAAGATGGACGTCGCTTCCCTAAAGTGAAGCCAAAACATCTGGATCGCCCTCTGGCTGCAGGTTAGATCCTAAACCTTTGATCGTCTTGACAGTCGATGGTTCAGACCCAAACATCTCCAAAGGTCTGGACGCCACGTAACCATAGCAACAGTGATGAGTTTTAAAAGTAAAAGGCATCAGTGTGGACGGAGGAGTTCTGAGTGAGAGAGGCACACACACACACACACACACAGACACACACACACAGACAGACAGACACACATACACACACACACACACACACACACAGACAGACAGACAGACAGACACACACACACAGACACAGACAGACAGACAGACAGACACACACACACACACACACAGACAGACACACACACACACACACACACACACAGACCTACACACACACACACACACACACAGACACACACTGTTTTTAAAGGCGTCTTTACGAGCTTCAGCCTGAGGCTCCACATTTACAGCAGGAATTCAGTTTGAAAGAACAAGCTGAGACAGTGAGGGGCTCGAACGCCCCCACGGCTCCTCCGCTTCCTCCTCCCCTTCCTCTCCTCCGCTTCCTCCCTCTCCTCCCTCTCCTCCTCTCCTCCTCTCCTCTGCTTCCTCCCTCTCCTCCCTCTCCTCCCTCTCCTCCCCTCCTCTCCCTCTCCTCTCTGCTTCCTCCCTCTCCTCCCTCTCCTCTGCTTCCTCCCTCTCCTCCCTCCTCCCTCTCCTCCCTCTCCTCTTACCTGTTCAGAGTTCTGTCATATTTCCTGGAAAACCTTCAGGAGCTGCCGCTGTGCCGCTGGGCCAGGCAGCAGTGTTGTGTGGTTGAACTTGATAAAAGCACATGACAGGACTGTGTTACTGATGTTCTGCAGCAACACACATGTCACCTGTCTAACTGTGATATGAGGTTTACATCCTGAAGCAGCTTTACAGCTCAACAGTTTTTTAAAATGTCTAAATGAACAAAACCAAATTAAATAATACGTTTTTAAAATATAGTTATTCATCTTTCTTTCTAAAACTGCTTTTTCAAATAGATTCAAAATGTATTAATGAATAAATTAATGTATTTTAAATGATGTACCTGTTTACTGTTTAAATCTCCATTCAACTAATTAATTGTTACTGATGGATTCATATTTATTTTGTAAATAAGTTTTTGAATTTTTGAATACTCATTAGAATATTAAATAATAAATGACCCGGGGAAGGCGTCATGTCTCAGACTGTAAACTTATCAGTGTGAAAAGAGAATGTCAGGATTGGTCCAAACCTTCAGGGGGCGGGACCAGCTCCTCCAGGTGATTCACCTGAAACAGACGGTGCTCTCTTTACATATGTCTAGATATTTGATGATATAAAAACAGGCTGAGACATCTTTATATACAGTCAGTGATCATCTTTATATACAGTCACTGATCCTCTTTATATACAGTCAGTGATCCTCTTTATATACAGTCAGTGATCCTCTTTATATACAGTCACTGGTCATCTTTATATACAGTCACTGATCATCTTTATATACAGTCACTGATCATCTTTATATACAGTCACTGATCATCTTTATATACAGTCACTGATGGTCTTTATATACAGTCAGTGACGGTCTTTATATACAGTCACTGATGGTCTTTATATACAGTCAAACTGAAAACAAGAGCCTATGACCAATCTGTATTCACTATTGAACAACTACATTTCCCATGATGCTTTGAAAGTGGCTCATTGTGTGGAGCACATGACGGACGGCAGCAGGCGAACATGAGCCTGTAGAAAGATTTCATCAATAAAACATTTAAAGTAAATGAAGTGAGTTTGTTTTTCTTCTCCTCTCCAACGATAGAAAACGTGAAACTGTGAGATGCATCAGTGTCAGTTTGTGGATCTGCTCCTCTCCCAGCGACACAACAAGCCTTTATCTGCAGCCTGAAAGGCTCCGTGAGTGAAAGGAAATGATGGCACAAGATAATGTGCCCTTCTCCGCACAATTACTGATGAACTGTAGCCCTGTTGTGGAGCCGAGCTGCAGCTACTCATGCATGTGAGCTGGGTGAGGTTCTCCCTGGCTGTTCCCAGAGCTGCAGCAAGGCTGACGGTGTTTTCACGTCACGTGGGAAGAGGCAGGACAACGTAAATCACCAGATTCAACTCACACATTCATGTTTGAGAGGAAATAAACTATTTCAACATGAAGGTGTAAACTGTGTTAAACAAAAGTTAAGACTGTAACAAATCTGCAGCATCTTTAAGAAATCATCAGACCTTCAGACTTTTCAGTGTGAAGCTAAACATCAGGTGTGAAAGGTTCCTCAGAGCAGGAGAGGTGTTCTGGGTCTGGATCAAACTGAACCATGGTTCTGTTCGAGAGTGAAAACACTTTGTTGGAGAGTTTGGACTTTTGGACCAATCACAGGAAGTAGAGACAGAATTAAACAGTAGAAGAAGAAGAAGAAGAAGAAGAAGAAGAAGAAGAAGAAGAAGAAGAAGAAGAAGAAGAAGAAGAAGAAGAACTTCACCTCCGACAATATAATGTTTGAACCGCGAGGACGTTCATTTGGTGCATTTGAACTAGTGTGGAGTACTGGAGAGTACTGTAGTACTGTAGTACTGTAGTACCCTCATACTGTGGAACTGTCAGGAACACATCAGGAGCACGTCAGGAACATGTCAACAGCATGTCAGGAACATGTCAGAAGCATGTCAGGAACATGTCAGAAGCATGTCAGGAACATGTCAGGAGCATGTCAGGAACATGTCAGGAACATGTCAGGAACATGTCAGGAGCATGTCAGAACATGTCAGGAGCATGTCAGGAGCATGTCAGGAACATGTCAGGAACATGTCAAGAGCATGTCAGGAACATGTCAGGAACATGTCAGAAGCATGTCAGGAACATGTGGGAGCATGTCGGAACATGTCAGGAACATGTCAGGATGTACATGTCAGGAACATGTCAGGAGCACGTCAGGAACATGTCAACAGCATGTCAGGAACACGTCAGGAACATGTCAGGAACATGTCAGGAACATGTCAGAAGCATGTCAGGAACATGTCAGGAGCATGTCAGGAACATGTCAGGAACATGTCAGGAGCATGTTGGGAACACGTCAGGAACATGTCAGGAGCACGCAGGAACATGTCAGGATCATGTCAGGAACATGTCAGGAACATGTCAGGAGCATGTCAGAAACATGTCAGGAGCATGTCAGGAGCATGTCAGAGTTGTCAGAACATGTCAGGAGCATGTCAGAAACATGTCAGGAGCACGTCAGAAACATGTCAGGAGCATGTCAGGAGCATGTCAGAAACATGTCAGGAGCATGTCAGAAACATGTCAGGAGCATGTCAAGAACATGTCAGGAACACGTTAGGAACCCGTCAGGACTTCAGTGCAGCTGTACTGAAATTACTGAAAAACATCTCTCATGATGCTTTAAAAGATTTGGAGACAGTACAAGTATGAAAGCCTTCAAAATAAGACAGGGATTGAAACAGGAAGAGAGGACAGGTAACTTCCTGTTGATCCTGTGTTTTCAGCTAGTTGCTCTTCAGCAGAAGAACAAATTTAAATGTAGCTCCGCCCTCACTGAGCAGCAGGTTCTTCCTAGAACTGCTCATAAAGAAACAGTTCCACCGACTGGATGAGCTTAGCTTAGCATAAAGCCCAGTGAAACAGTTAGCATGACTGTCCCCTCGAAAAAGCTTAAAAATAAAGAAATACAAAAACGGATTGTGTGTGCGTGTGAAAAAACACTGTAGTCACACGTCATACTAAGTCATTAATATATGTGAATATATGTATATGTATACATATATAATACATATACATATACATATATGTATATGTATTATATATGTGTATGTATTATATGTACTATGTGTATGTATTATATATGTATATGTATTATATATGTATATGTATTATATATGTGTATATGTTCAGTATATGTATTATATGTCAGAACACGTGTTGGTGTCACCATCAGTGGTTTTAATATTTAAACTCAGCTGATGTCGTGTCGTTGGAGGTCATCAGGTCAAACTGAGGCTCTAGACCTCGATATGATGACACACACACACACACACACACACACACACACACACACACACACACACACACACACACACACACACACACACACACACACACACACATGTGTTTTGATGATGTCATCAGTCAGTGTGGGATCGTGTCCAATCATAGAGCTGATTTATCTCTGACGGAAACAAACTTAGTTGTTGTTTATTTAAGTCCATGTGTTAGCTGAGCTGTCAATCACTTTGAAAGTGTCAAATCCTGTGGCCTGAATTCTGGAGGTGGGTGTGGCTTGGTTGATGAATTATATCTTTAGTCATACATGATATTTTCAAACCTGCAAAAATCTAGTTTTAATCAGGTAACGGTGCGTTTCATTCGGTCGCCTGTTGTTGGCGTCATATCCTCTTTGTGCATCTTGTGTCTTTTTTTTTATTCATGCACACGTGACAACACATACACACACATACACACAGATAAACAGCACATAATATAAAATCAACTAAAGACAAAACTAAAACCTGGTGTTCTTCACCAGTTAATCTCTCTAAAGATGCAGGAGATTAATTTTTTTATTTCATCTGAAAATCAGGCGTCTCATTTAGAAAGTAAAAGTACTGTTGTGTTTGTTTGAAGAATCAAAAGTGACTTTTTATTTGAAGTCACATTTTTAGGAAACACGTTTTAGAACTTGGTGAATTTTAACTGTATGTTTGAAGCAGATGAAGGATTTTAGTCGTGAAACGATTTTAACACCGAAGGAATCCTGACCAGGAGAAGACTACAACTCCCATCATCCCTCACTGCTGCACCACAACAACAAACTGGTTTATTGATCCGACTGGGACTGCAGAAAAACACAGATATAATAATGTTACAGGTATTCAATTGATATGTTTAAACGTATATAACTAACAATAACTAAAGTTGATAATTCCACTATACGATGCTCATTTCTTCCCTTTAATGATTTGATTATAGGATCTTTAGCATTTATTAGTAGATTATTAACATCTGTTAAATGACACTATAATGTATCTGTTAACGTCTATAATAATGACAATGAACAACAACATTATTATTCTCATATTTCATATGAAATCATTGAAATCATTTGAAGACTTTTCTTCTTCTTGGGTTTTCAGAGTTGTTACGTCACATGTCTCATTTGAGTTCAGTGTTTGTGGAGTGACCCCACGTGTCCAGGTCTCTGGCTCCATCTGCTGGCAGCTCGCATACTCACAGGAAACACCGCAGGAGATTCAGTGGAGGACTGTGTTGTCTCTGCTGCCCTCTGGTGGCCACGCTCAGTTTGTCTGAAAGAAGAAAGTCTGTTATGAATAAAGTTGTGTGTATATATACTGTATATATATATATATATGTGTGTGTTTACTTTACTGTACCCCTACACAGATATCTTTGTGAGGACCATTTTGAGTCTAGAACCCATGGAGTGAGAACATTTTGGCTGGTCCTCACTTTCTGACCCACTTTTCACGGTTGTTTGAGGGTTGAGACCTGGATTGAGGATTAGAGTTAGAATTAGGTTTAGGTTAAGATAGGATATGTCAGGTCAGTGTGTGAAACTTCAGCCCTAAACTCCATCAAAGGTCACGAATCCTTATTTTGATGTTTTTAAATGCAGTTATTTGTGGATTCATGTAAACTGAGTCTGTTAATTAATGATTTTATAGATTTATTTAAATGACTGATCAGCTCTTATTGAACGTAAACATTTTTTATTTAAAAATAAATAAAAACTCAGTTCTAATTATTAGACATAATATCACTGATGGTCTTTATATACAGTCACTCATTCACACTATTTATTGTGCTGTGTGCGAGAATACAGTTGTCACAAAATGGTTATATATATATATATATATATATTAGTTACTCTGACACTAAACACATTACCTGTTATTAACTGAGTTTTACATAACTAAACAAAGCAGATTTTTAAAATACTATAAATAAAAGACAGTGACTGTATATATAAACTTTGATCTGTGTTGTTTACTTTTTACATATTTACTTCATCACAACGTCGACCAGTGAAGATGACGATAATTCTTCAAATAGCTCAGACACAAACGCTGCCATCTTGTGGTAACGACGTAATTTGCAGTCAGAGTCTGTGCAGTAGTGATCGTGGGGTGGAGCTGTGGTATCAAGGTCCCGCCCACACACACAAGCTCGACCAATCAGGAGTCAGTCTCAGCTGTCAATCATCACGTCTCAGCCTGTTTTTATTTCATCAAATAACTGATTCAAACCAAACTGATCAGAAACACTTGAACAAACATCAGAGAGAGAAGAACGACCTGAAATCACAGAAACATCTTTACAAACATTTATTTAACGTCTACTTTTCATAGATTTGCTTGGTTGACAAGTGCTAGAACTTATAAAGAGATTTTTAACTCCTCTTCATCATCTTCTTCTTCATGTGTTTGTAGTTTTGTCTGAACTTCCATATTTTTGTCTGTGATAAACTGTAATACACGTTTCAGCCTCTAGATGTCACCACCAGGACTTGAGTTGCTTCCTCTTTGTTGCACTGTTAGTAAATATAGTGTTTCCATTCGGTGTAGTGTAACAGTGTGGGTCTGGTATTCTGTTGTTAACCACACACACACACACACACTTACCATCTGCTGTCATCTGTCTGTCCCCTCTGAACCCCCAACAGGCCCACACCAACAGACATCAAATAACCCTTCCATACGAGATGGCCTTTATGTGTGTGTGTGTGTCTGTGTGTATGTGTGTGCGCGCAGGTGTATCTATAGTTATGAGGTCCAAAAAACACCATCATTGTGAGGACATTTTGTCTGGTCCTCACAAATTCAAAGGGCTGTTTGAGGATTAAGACTTGGTTTTAGATTAGAATTAGGTTTAAATTAGGTTTAGTTTTAAGTTAGGGTTAGGCATTTAGTCGTGATGGTTAAAGTTAGAGTACGAGGCAAGGGAATGCATTATGTCAATGAGTGTCCTCACAACTATAGGCAAGTGTGTGTGTGTGTGTGTGTGTGTGTGTGTGTGTGTGTGTGTGTGTGTGTGTGTGTTACACCATAGAAGTAAAGAGTTGTTCTTTTGTCCTCCTTCAGTCCGGTTTCCTGGTGTGAAACCGGACTGGACCCAGTGGATGAGCAGTTCACATGTTGCTGCTGTAAAGAGTCAGCATGAGAATGATGAGTCCAGTGAAACCTGAGAATAACCTCAGGAGTATTCAAACAAATCAAAGTGAGAGCGGCTGCAGGATTATTTCTAACAGCAGAGAAAAGCTGATCTCTAATATTTTTAAAACATCTGAGAAAAAGTCGAACGTGAACAAGACTGAAAATCTGGAGTAAAAGTCCAGTAAAAAAAGTCGACGTGCTGCAGAGGAACAGAGTCAAAGTGTCGACAGAGGCAGCAACACACGTTCAGTGTGTGTGTCCGTCTGACCTTCAGCCACATGTTTGAGTCTCTTAATAATTTAAAAGCCATGATGCTGTAGTGTGTGTGTGTGGAAGCGGTCGCTCGTCTGTAAATGTAAATTCTGCATGTGAATGTGAAGCTGCAGACAAAGACAGAGCAGCTTTTGTTCTTCCACCACAGAAAAGGCCTCTGCAGCTCCTGAAATGGCGGAGAGGGGAACAAGGCTGAGCTGGGAAGGAATCAAAGCCCGGAGCGGAGCCTGAACTCAGGATGGATCTGGAGTCTGATCTGCCTTTTCAATTAGACTGTTTCCAGACAACCTGAAGTCTGACATGTTCCTCACATGATCCTGACATGTTCTCACATGTTCCCACATGATCATGACATGTACATGCTCCTCACATGTTCCTCACATGATCCTGACATGTTCCTCACATGTTCCTGATATGTTCCTGACATGTTCCTCACATGTTCCTGACATGTTCCTGACGTGTCTGACGTGTTCCTCACATGTTCCTGACGTGTTCTGATGTTCCTCACATGTTCTGCAGGTTCTCTATGTGAGAACAAATGTCTGAGTCAGTGTCTCTGGACATGTTCTGGATCTTCTCCTGCAGCCTCCTAGTAAAATGTGTAACATGTCAGAGTGAGTCCATGTGAGGAGACAGCAGGACAATGTGTGGAAGCTTCCCAGTGAGCGAGTGGACGTGTTGATGAGGTTTCTAACACGTGACGGACGTGAAACTGGAAGAACACAAACATCTCAGGATGAAGAAGAGGAGCCGTACACGTAGAAGACGAAGACGTCAACTTGGAAACACGAGGAGATTCCAGACGCCTCCTGCTGCTCTACAGGCTCCGCCCTGCTGCTCTACAGGCTCCGCCTGCTGTTCTACAGGCTCCGCCCTCGCCTGGATGTTCCCACATGTTCCTGTTTGAACGAGTCGGACCCGACAACCTGCTGCTGCTTCACAAACACCAACTACACGAAGTTGGTTTGACAGTTTGTTTCTTGCTGATCCAGAATTTTTTTGTGAAATCAGACAAATCAAAGTATCTCACTGCTGCATCGCACCACGATGGTCCCACACATCACACACATTATTAAACATTACAAACTCTGATGTCCACACTTTGTTCTGGATCTTGATGATTTCGTTGGTGTCACCATCAGCTCACTTTCTGTGCCCAGAAATGCCCCCCACTTCCTGTCTCTGACCACTTCTTTATCTCTGACTCTCTCAAACTGACAACCCGACCACATCAACAGACTCTGTACCTGCTCCTCTCTCCCTCCTCTGACCTCCTCTCTCCCTCTCTCCCTCTCTCCCTCTCTCCCTCCTCTCTCCCTCTCTCCTCCTCTCTGACCTCCTCTCTCCCTCTCTCCCTCTCTCCCTCTCTCCCTCCTCTCTCCCTCTCTCCCTCTCTCCCTCCTCTCTGACCTCCTCTCTCCCTCTTCCCTCCCTCTCTCCCTCCTCTCTGACCTCCTCTCTCCCTCTCCCTCCTCCTCTCTCCTCCTCCTCTCTCCTCCTCTGACCTCCCCTCCTCTCTCCTCTCCTCCTCTCTCTCTCTCCTCCTCCCCCTCCTCCTCTCTCCCTCCTCTCTCCCTCCTCTCTGACCTCCTCTCTCCCTCTCCCTCCTCTCTGACCTCCTCTCTCCCTCTCCCTCCCTCTCTCCTCCTCCTCCCTCCTCCCCCCTCCTCTCTCCCTCCCTCTCCCCTCCCCTCTCTCCCTCCTCTCTGCCTCCTCTCTCCTCTCTCCTCCTCCGAGCTCCTCTCTGACCTCCTCTGGTTTATCTCCCTTCCACTGACTCCTTCTCACTCATGCATCCTAACTCTGCCACAGACTGTCTCCTTTCTACTCTGTCCTCCTCTCTTGACTCTCTCTGTCCTCTTACTTCAGGCCGGAGCCCAAGTCCTCCCCAGCTCCGTCTGACTCGAGCCGACCGAGCCACTATGTGAGCATCACAAAGGAAATGGTGAAGATCTAAACACCCTGACGAGCTGCTCACTGATCAGTCTCCTCTCTTTTCTTTCTGTCTCCAGTTCTGCAGCCAAAAGCTCTTTTACTAAACTACATTTCCTTCATCTTCATCTTCATCATCTTCACTTTCCTCTTTCACCCCGTCTCCCAATCAAGTTCTTACCTTGGTAACCTCCGCCCCCACCACCTGCCCCTTGACCCCATCTCACATTCTCCAGTCTATCGCTCCTGACCTTCTTCCCTTTCTCACCCATCTTATCAACACTTCCCTGTCAACTGTTTCCCTAACTCTCTGAAGGAGGCAAGAGTAAACCCTCTCCTGAAGAAACCCCCCCCCCCTCGACCCGTCTGAAGTAAACCACTACAGACCTGTCTCTCTTCTTCCCTTTGTTTCCACAGCTCTGAGCGAGCTATCTTTAATCAACTCTCCTCCCATCTCCACCATAACAACCTTCTTGACCCTCACCAGTCTGGTTTCAAGGCCACTCACCTGAGACTGTCCTCCTTGCTGTCTCTGAGCAGCTTCACACTGCTAGAGCCGCCTCTCTCTCCTCTGTCCTCATCCTTCTAGACCTCTCTGCTGCATTTGACCCAGTGAACCACCAGATCCTTATTCCCCCCCCCTCAGGACCTGGGTGTCTCAGGCTCTGCTCTCTCCCTGCTCTCATCCTACCTCAACGACCACACTACCAGGTAACTTGGAGAGGATCTGTGTCTGAACCTTGTCCTCTCACTACTGGGGTCCCTCAAGGTTCCGTCCTGGGTCCCCTCCTCTTCTCTCTCGGCTCTGTCATTCACTCACATGGCTTTTCCTACCATAGCTACGCTGATGACACCCAACTAATCCTCTCTTTCTCCCAATCTGAAACACAGGCAGCAGCAGGAATCTCTGTCTGACATCTCTCAGTGGATGTCTGCACACCACCTGAAACTTAACCTTGACAAGACTGAACTACTTTTCCTTCCAGGGAAAAACTCTCCCACCCACGACCTGAGTATGACCTTTGACAACTCTGTGTTAGCCCCCAGACTGCTAGGAACCTGGGTGTGACACTCGACAGTCAACTCTCCCTCACTGCCAACATTACTGTAACAACATGTTCCTGTAGTTTCATGCTGCACAACATCAGGAGAACACGCCCCCTTCTCACTCAGAGGGCGGCATGGGTTCTGGTCCAGGTTCTGGTCATCAACCTGAGTTCACTCACACCACTCCGCTCCTTCACTGGTTACCAGTAGCTGCCCGCATCTGTTTCCAAACACTAGTAGTTGATACCGTGCTGTGAACGGATCGGGTCCAGTCTACATCCAGGACATGGTCAAACACCCCAGCCCGTCCACTCCGCTCTGCATCGGACAATCAGCTGTTTGTTGTCCTGGCTCCTAAACGGTGGAACGAGCTCCCCAATGACATCAGGACAGGAAGTCTACACATCTTCCTCCAGACTAAAGACACATCTCTTCAGACCACACCTTGAATAAAATAAACAGTAGCACTTACAGGTCACTTACATGTAGCACTTTGTAGTTTGTCTTTCTTGAAGAAAATTGTACTTTCTTGATTCTTGTTGTTCTGGTTTGTTCCTCATGGTTGATGAACTTATTGTGAGTCGCTTTGGATAAAAGCGTCAGCTCAATGAAATGTAATGTGATCTATACTGTGAATGGTCTGTGTTCATGCAGATCTTTTCTAGTCTTGATGACACTCAAAGCTCCTCACAGTACAGTTTACTATTCCACACACACACACACACACACACACACACACACACACACACACACACACACACACACACACACACACACACACCTATCACATCAAACACACACTCAAACACACACACACATCACACACACATCACACACAGCCGTCAGGTCGAGCTAAAAACGTCGACCTTTAGACCCGTTCTACCTCCTGTACCACAGCTCCCCGTGTACTACTGTACTACAGACTACTGTAATATATAGTTTTGTAATATTTACTAAATGATCGCATAAACGATATTCTAGAAAAGTATGTTGAGTAGGACACGAAGATCCAGTCAAAGTTGTGATGCCTCTGTTCATCTCCACCTCTGGGAATCTCCCTGTTTTCACTTCAGAGACAGAAGAAACAAAACTATGTTGAAGCAGAAGAACGACACGAAGGAAACCCGGTCTGTGCTGACTTACTTCTGTGTAGTAGAATACCTGAGTACTCTATACAGTACTTGAGTTACTCCACGGCTCAGTTTGGAAAAACAAGGACGGTTTTGATGTTTTCAGGCTGACAAACATGAAGAGACATGATGATCCATCTGTCACTGTCAGGTTCACACACACACACACACACACACACACACACACACACACACACACACACACACACACACACACACACACGCCCCCTTTCATAACAGCCAGTAAGTCTGTGTTTCTAAAAATACTGGACTCGCCCTCAGACTCTGGGGAGGAACTCTCTCCCGGTTTGAAGAATCTCTGGTGGCTGAGGTCTGAAGAGTTTCCTGTCAGACCAAACATGGAGTCCTGACTGGAGGGGGTGAAGAGTGAGTGAGGCTGAGAAACAACACAAGACTGACTACAGCCACAGTCCTCTCACGCTGACGGGTTTGTTGTGATATGTTCAGTTACAGGTTCAGTGAAAAGGATATAGTGACATCTTCAGGTCGTTCACGTGTATGACACCTGAAGTATGTATATTTAGTGTCTTCAAGAGGTGAAGTTACATTTTACATCGACTGAACCCCGAGGACACGAGAACTCTGATTTCAGACATGAACTCTGTCAAATATTGTTCAGACATTTTCTGCAGTGTGTGCTTCTCTTGTCTCATCAGGATTGGCCAATCAGATCACTTCTAAACAAAGCGACCTGTGACTCCTCCCTCAGCGAGTCACTGAGTGAAACATGAGGTGGAAAACATCAGTTTAGATCAAATGAAAAGATAAATCTTCAGGAGACTTTGAGGACGTCCGAGTCTCTTTCACGTATAAAGTCTGGACATGACGACCCGGTCTCTCACTGTCAGGACGTTTTTAATCATTTACATTTCCTGTAAAACACTCAGTCAGAACTGGTGTTATCTCCCCCAGAGGCAGAAATAACCATCTGAACATGATCTCACTCATGATCCAGCAGCAGTTCAGCTTCTTCCTGCTCAGGATAAAAAACTAATATTTGCCGTCGGTTGGTTTCAGGGCGGGAACGTGAGGTATGAGGAAGTGCTGGTGTGGAGCGAGCTGCAGGAGACGGCCTGCAGGTCTGAAACATGTCGGCTGAGATCACGCTGCACACTTCCTGTTTCTCTCCCACTGCTTCACGCTGTTTGTTGGATCAGTGAAAGTGACGAACACTGTGCAGCCGAGAGGTGACGGCTGTGTTTGCTCAAACATCCTGTTTACACTGGTTTTGAATCCAGTTTCTCTTCACATGTCAAACTTTAGAGTTTGGCCGGTTGGACTGATCCGTGGTTAATGTAGCTTCATGTTTTCAGCTGTCGGAACATTTATTTTTATCTGCCGACCTTCAGGGGCTGAAGGTGGAGATTCTGTTCCAGTGAAAACAACACATCGGATTAAATGAAAGTGGTTTGTTTTCTTGTTCATGTTCCTGAGCTCCTCTCAGCCTCCTCAGTCAGGAAGCTTCAGCTCGCTGTTCAAATCTCTTCTCAGACATTTCTTCTCTGACGTGATTTGACAAAAGCTTTCGTCCAATCAGAGACTGACGCTACATCCACACTATGTTTTTCATTTAAAAACTAAAATAGCCTCTGTTTTTGTACTCAGCCATTTGTATACTATACCTGCCTAATAGTCTCTCTCTCTCTCTCTCTCTCTTCTCTCTCTCTCTCTCTCTCTCTCTCTCTCTCTCTCTATATATATATATATATATATATATATATATATTCCTTCCCTCTACAAATATATAGTGTTTAACAAGGTTTAAAGAATCTTTGCACATTTTATCATGA